>NC_055970.1:25444624-25464624 GCF_018492685.1 Alosa sapidissima | reverse complement strand
AGGCCTCGTCAGCTCCAGGATCCGCTGCTATTTGGCTTTCCTTCTGCCTTGTATGAGTGCGGACTGGAAGTCCACAACTGGCCCAATCCCACACACAAAGTCACCCACAAGCACACACACATACACACACACCCGCAGACTCACATACCTGCCTGGCAGGGTTGGAATACATTGCCATTCCACCTTGTTTAACTGGGGCAGTTCATAATACCTGTTCATTCTGTTTAGATTAATTACATATGAGCATATATTGTTGACTAGTAAACATAGTGGTGAAGGTAAACTGCATTACATCTTCTTTGGTGTACACAATAGACACAGATTGATTCTTTGTTAAAATAAGTTGGCATGCATCAAGTAGGTTTCATGAATGCCCCTGGCAAGTGTATCTCTTACACACTCACACACATACACTCTCTCTCTCACAAACACCCACACAGACACACTATATCTGGTTTATTTTTATCAAACAAGGCCATGAGGTTAAGCATCCAGTGCAGGCTATGCTTGATACAAACATGAAGGACAGATGGAACATGGAAGAGGGAACAAAGGACAAATTAAAGACAGGGACAAAATGAAGGTCAAATTGAGTATGTGTGTGTGTGTGTGTGTGTGTGTCAATGTCTATAAGTGTTTAAGTTTGTCCATTTGTTTTATTTATCTGTGTATGTGGCGTATGTGTGTATCTATGTGTGTGTGTGTGTGCATGTGTGTGGGGAGTGTGTGTGTATGTGAATTGAAGTAAATAAATAAACAGAACAAAGTTGAGAAACACAATGCTTCTAAGCCTGACATTGCATTGCATGCGTGTTATTGGACACAGATACATAACTGGTGTATGGCAACAGAAAGAAAACTTAAGTGTGTGTCAGTGGACAATTTTTTTATACAGAACAGACAAGATGTGGTAACATACTTCACATAATACCTTTGTGAATTTATGGCTAAAGTTTATAATCAGCAGTTTACTCCAGATCTCTTAGTGTACATCTCTATTGCATTACTTATCCAAAAAGCTCTGGTATTAGCAGCTAGTAATAACGGGCTTTAGCGCTAGCATTCAGCTCTTAACCAGCACAGTCTACACCCAGATACCAAGACTCTGGAACAGATCTGAAGCTGATCAGGACCACATCTGCTCAAGAGTTAGCAGCTACCTGGGCAATTTGTAGCATCAATTATCAATTACTTACAACTTACAGGCTTAAACTAGGCATTTCCAGCAGTTTTATTAGTTTATAGCTGCCTATTGCTAGCATTAGCGGATATAAGCAGAAACTTCAGGCATTGGGAAAAAAGTTTCTTGACTTGCCTATATTGTGCCTTTCGTTTATGTTACAACTAGTAAGCTTAATACTGTGAGTGACTTAAAGGAAACTTCTTGTTTTAATGTTGCAAATAAAAATGAAAAGAATAATTGATCCATACCCATAAATTCAATTCCGAGATGCTCTGCCAACGCAGAAAGTTGAAATTTGAAAAAAAAGTAAAGAAAGGAAAAAGGAAAATAACAGTGTCAGGTGCAGGAAGTCTTGGGTCAGGTACTGCATATGTGAGATGGCATTAGTGCTGCATGTTTAACTGGGTGGACATTGTAGTCAAGGCAGTTCCATTAACAGACAGACAATGCAGACACAGGCAACTCCATATCCCCTACAAATCACAAACAAACAGGGAAACAAACAAACAAACAAACAGAAAGAGGAGAGGAAGGAAAAGAAAAGAGAGGCGGAGGAAGAGGAGGAGGGCAAGCGGGAGCGAGGAGGGGGAGGTGCATGCGGACACAACACACACACACACAGCCTCTCCACTTACTGCCATATTTACTAGAGCGCACTTCTGTGGTTCACGATGAAAATGGACGAGTGACGGCAACACCAACACACAGAACAAACAAAAAAAACAAAGACAACAGATGAGAAAAAAAGCACAACAAAAGACAACACACAGCACAGTAAAAGAATGCAGACACAACAGACAGGTGGATGTTCTAGACAATGAACACGTTGGACAGACAGGCAGTTCCTCTCCGAATTTGCCTCACGTCTCCCATAATCTTCTGGTGTCTCTTCTTGGGAGGGTGGTGGTGGGGGGGGTTGGGTGCTCATGACCCCTGATACATTCCACCATCCGTCTTTACGCTAAGAGACATGCGTTGGCCTGGGCTGATTTCCTTCATTTCTGTTTCATCATGCCGGCAGCCTTTTCCTGCTCCTGACCCTTCACTACCAAAGGTCAAAGTCAGCAGAGGTCATGCAACATGCTCAGGATTTACCATCCATCATCGCTAATGCTAACATGCCCAGGATTTACCATCCATCATCGCTAATGCTAACATGCCCAGGATTTACCATTCACCATGGCTAATGCTAACACTCTATAAAGGACACACAAATTAGGCATTCAGCAACGTTTAGCATTCACAGCACCATAGCCAACCATCAGGTCTCATTTCTCAGGAGTGTAGCATACACATAAAGCACTCTGTATTACCCAGACAGCACACATGAATCTGCCCGATGTCGGTTTCAGATCAGCATGGAATCCTCCCATATAATAATGTCTCAGGGGTATCGGCCTGAAGTCGCTTCCATGTATGTTGGTTTTTGATCGTTCCCACTACCCAAAGCAGATCCCGCTCTATCTGTTCTTTTTTTTTGCGTGTGTAGCAGGCAGCCAGGCACGTCAGATCAGCCTCCTGGAGCAGCGATTTTGAGGTTGGTAAATTCACTCATGTAATTGTCAGAAAGTAGGCATTATGTCAATTATATGTTAATATATTTGCCTGCTAAGCTAAGCCATAACTTGGTCTACATTACTTTATAAAGAGCTGTTTTGGGGTAATTACAACTTTGTTGTGAACTAATTCACGTTAGCTAGTTGAGCTAACACTGGAACATATTTTAAACCTAGCTAGCGGCTATGGCGAAATGTTAACACTACAGCATCCATGATTACCGGTACAAGGACAGCAATATGCTTGGGTGTAAGAATAGCAAGTTATTATTTGACCGTGAGACTTAACCCAGGAAAGGCTGTCGTTTTTGTATGGAGAGGAGTGGAAGTAGGCTATTAGCTAACATTACTGTCTTGGCTGAGCTAACCTGCTGGTCGTGTCATCATAACGCCTTTGCACAGAGGAAATGCACAGATATATGCACCAGCCGAAGTTCCCAAAGCAAACAAAGGCTACGTTTCAGTCCCAACTTTCTCTAGTCACTCCCAGAGTTCGTGTTTTGGCCAGCGTTAGCGCGCTAGCCAAATGAACGGCATTAGCTTGCCTCTGCTGAGGTAACGCTATTGGATTTGAAATCTATTTCTCTGAGCTCGGTCTGTGGTTATCTGCATCTATGAAAATTCATTAACAGCAATCGGTAAGGGTAGATTTAAAAGATGAAAGTGTTGCGGTGAATTAATTGTTGTTTTTGTCTCTTGCAGGAGAAGAACCTGATTTTGGGGGAAATTTTTCTAACAGCATTTTTCATCATTCAGGCTTTTTCAATTCAAAAACATTCAATAAAATGAAATGAAAATATTTCTGGCATCTTTATAGATCTAATTAATTTATAGCCTAGTGTAAAATGTGTAATCTCAAGTTCCGACCTAAATAAATAAATAAAGGTTGTAGAAGCTGGGGTGGGCATAGCTTTGATGAGTCGTTGAAACATTGGCTCACTGTCATTTTCGATGATTTGCCGACATCCCGGTGATGTCTTGCCAATGAGCAAACGCTTCCTAGGCGATGTCTTCTAGACTGTAACGGCATTCATCGGCCCGACAATCAGTAAGATTTATGTGTGCCGTCTGGGTAGATATACATTATAGATATACGTTTATATCATAGATATACGTTCATATCATTCGTGAACGTGAATGAGTGTGAACGTGTGTGTGTGTGTGTGAGTGAGCAAGTGTGTGTGTGTGTGTGTGAATTGTGAAAGAAAAGAATGGATCTGAGGAAGAGGAGCTATAAAGAGGCATTGGTAACATGCTTCACATGCTCCTGGATGGTCCCAGTTGGGGGCTGCAGAGGGAAATGGATCAGGTCTTCATCTGGTGGGGATCAGGGAACGAAAAAGGGCCAGTCCAATATGACGCCAACTGCTGTCTTCACACAAGCAGCACAAACCCCTTCAACACCACAATATCATCTACGTACAATGGACTGTTACTACAATTAAAGTTAGAAATTGGTCCAAGTATAGATAATTATGCTAGTACTAGTGTTTTGACAACAAAATTCATGCTGAACATTTATCAACATTGTTGAACTATGACGACTTTGACTATCATTGCTGCAATGTTATCACTAAAACCTACTTCTTCACTCACTATAGTTACACAACTAGCACAGTTGAAGCATGATTAGACCAGGTGATTAGGGTACAGATGAAATTAAATAAGGTTTTGACCTGTGACCCAAGGTAACACTGCAATGACCTTGCTGAGCATGACTTTTCTGACTTTTTGACCTCTAAGGCTCATAACTAGTAGTGCAAGTGGATAAAACAGAAGAGGAGGAAAGGAGAGGATGGTGAGGGAGGAGTGGACACATATACACACACATACAAGCATACACACACACACACACACACACACACACACACACACACACACAGATACACACATGCAGACATGTCTCCATCATGCAGGTCCCCTGACTGGTAGTAGACAGACTGACAGACAGACAGACAGACAGAAGTAGAGATGGACATACTGTAGAAATCGGCCATGACGGACTGTTGACAGCGATCACCAGTATAGTCATTTGGACACCTGATGGGCAGAACAGAACAACAAGAGGGAGAGAGGGAGAGGGACAAGGGAGGAGGGAGAGAAGAGAGGGAACACATAAGGAGGAGAGAGAAGAAGAGGGAGAGAGAGTGGAAAGGAGAGAGAGAGAGAGATAGAGAGAAAGAGGACCAGAGAAATCACGGAATTAGAAACAGCAGAGCCCCCACAGCTTAACCCCATGCACCACACAGACAAGAGCAGACAGCCGCCATGTTGTTTGAGGGCTTGTTTTTTGGGGGGTGACCTGAGGGGGCGCCAGAGACTCAGGGCATACTTAAAAAAGGTTTGGGCACAGAGGAATGCAAGTGTTCCATCTGCAGACAGCGGCGCCCGGAGAGTCCAGAGGAACATCTGGGGAGGAGAGCAGGAGGTGGGGGAGGAAGGACACAGTGGAACAGGTTACAGGAACAGGAAGTGAGCACACAGGAAATGACCTCATCAGGAAGTGGGCATCTCAGAAAGATGCCCTAGTGGTCCACCTGGAGTTGAGGGTGCTTTCGTCTCTGCACACTGAGAATGTGCTTCTCAGAAGCAGTAATAGGGGACACTCCACACAACACCACACCACTCCATCCTGCTCAACTGTGTGGGTGTCTACATGTGTGCGTCCTTGATGTTAGCCTAGTGCGTGATCCAAGAGGGTCTCTTGAAAGAGTAAGGAGAGTTAGAGTTGGTGGAATTGGTGGATAGTATAGGATTGTAACAAATTGTGTGTCTCTGTGAATACGTGTGTGTGTGTGTGTGTGTGTGTGTGTGTGTGTGTGTGTGTGTGTGTGTGTGCATGTATTTATGTGCGTAAGTGTATCCCTTTGATCTGGTTCTTACTAGCGGTGATGATGGTTGTTTTGTGGGTCTCTGGTGCACACAGCGGTGGGAAGGCTCTGTGCCTCTGTGTGTGTGTGTGTGTGTGTGTGTGTGTTGTCTCTGGTGCCTGCAGCAGGCGTGGGCTTGGCTGAATGAAATGTGAGAGTGTCTGATGACTTGGTTCAAGTGGGTGTGAGATACTTAGACAGTCTGAGTGGTAAGTAGTAAGGTGTGAGTGTGTGTGTGTGTGTTTGTGTGTGTGTGTGTGTGTGAGTGAGAGAGAGAGAGTGTGCGGTGTGTGTGTGTGTGTATGAGAGAGTTTGCGGTGTGTGTGTGTGTGTGTGTGTGTGTGAGTATCACCCAAAGTGGCCACTTCATATAGGATCTCCCACAGTTTAATGTCGAGGTGAACAAGACGTACAGGTTTCATTATGCGCACACACGCACACACACACACACACACACACACACACACACACACACACACAAAATTAATATCATTGGTAAGGTTGTCAAAGTTAATGGGGGCTTCATACTTGTAGAGGACACCTGCCAGCTTAATCAGAGATCCTTATGGGATAGAACAGCCCTCTCTGACAAGCCATAACATTCATCTTCATATATGTGTGTGTGTGTGAGAGAGGGTGAGGGAGTGGCCACTTATGTGTGTGTGTGTATCTAGGCTGCTGTAATTGATACGTATTGTCTGTATTTGTGTGTGTGAGTTTATGTGTGTGTGTGTGTGTGTGCATGGGTGTGTGGATGCGTGCGTGCGTGTGTGTGAGAGTGTTTGTCAGGGTTTCACGTTAATCTCTCCCCATGCCAGATGTTGTCATTGCAAGTGGTATATCAAGACCTCGATCTCCGTTTGTATGGCCTCTACTACTCTCACTCTGTATGTATGTATGTGTGTGTGTGTGTGTGTGTGTGTGTGTGTGTGTGTGTGTGTGTGTGTGTGTGTGTGTGTGTGCCTTTACATGTGTGTACATATATGGTCCGATGTTTACTGGGCATGGACATCCCAGTTTGTGTGTCGATCTCTGTTTCATGTGTGGGGATGAGAGTCTTACTTGCATAGATTGGTAATCCTGTTGAAAATGATGATGAAATGGGATGAAGAGAGAGACCTGAACCCAGCGGTCAGGACCGGCCATATAACAGGCCGCCCAATAGGACCATTTAAAGGAGCAGTGCCTTAACCTTGTGAAAGGTTGTTGATATTCGAGACAATTAAACAGGTCCCTCCCATCCATGCTGCTGAGGCATGATTGGAGGACGAGCGGCCCTGGATGCTGATTGGCTGGAATAGTGTTGACTGTTTCCCATTTACTGAGCCTGTACACAGTGGACAGACAGACAGACAGACAGACACACACACACACACACACACACACACACACACACAGTGTACAAACCATCTGGTAACACACATACTTTGTGCAGCATCTTGCTGTCCCACCCCTGCCTTGCCCTAAGTCTTTTGTCAGCAGAGGGGGATGAGAACAGGTGTGTGTGGGAGGAAGGCACCTCAAGAAGCTTCACATACACACACACACACACACACATGAACACAGCACACACACACCCACCCACACACACACACGCACACAAATAAACACAACACATACACACACATGCACACACACACACACTCACACACACAAGCATGCACACACACACTGCACGCTTTACACAAACACGCACACACAAATACACTCACACACACACACAAACACACGCACGCACACTACACACACACACACACACACACACAAACGCACGCACGCACACTACACGCACATACACAAACACAGCACATACACACACCCGCCCACACACACACACACAAACACATACACACACACACATACACACACACACACACACACACACACACACATACACACACCGAGGACAGCACTTACTTGCAGGACAGCTGATTTATACCATGAATGACATAACAGTCGCCTCCGTTGACGCAGTAGGACTTCTCCGTCTCGTTGCACTGGCGCGTGTGGCTGGACGCGGGTGAGAGTGTGGTGGTCACTGAGGAGGAGAGATCAGCAGGGGGGGGGGGGCTGTTACTTTCAAATGTAGAAACGAGAGAGAGACAGAGAGAGAGAGAGAGAGAGAGAGAGAGAGAGAGAGAGAGAGACTGTTTCCAGTTGTTTCACCAGAATGTGCATAGTCTTGTAGTTTTCTAATCAGCAACCAGCTTTTCACCACTATGGGATAACTGCTTCCCACTTCGTCACTAACCATGTAGCAAGTAGGTAATAGCCTTTTTGGAAACCCCACTGACCATGAGGAAACAGTATCTGTGCTGTCCATGTGTTTACTTGTGTACCGCTTTGACCAGCTGTACCACTGCCCCCACCATTATTGTTATTACACTGAGGAACAAGCTTCACTGCAACATAAGCACACTTAGCGCGTGTCCCCACTGATTGGCAGCTCAGAGGCTGAGCTTACCTTAATGAGAACTAGATTTCCAGACTGTGTATCGAACAAACGTAATGCAATAAATTAGATAAGGTAGAGTAATATATCTTATATACTGTGATATTATACTATGCATATGTGTAAGAATTGTTTTGCAGTGACAGTAAATTTGGTGAAAGAGCACAAAATCCTGAGAAAATCTTTGTTACTGTTATGTGTGTGTATTTCTCAGTTTGAGTCTGTATTTTTGTGTGTGTGTGTGTGCGTGTGCGTGTGTCTGTGTGTGTGTGTGTGTGTGTGTCTGTGTGTGTGTGTGTGTGTTTGTGTGTGTGTGTGAGCAAACAAGAGGGAGTGAGAGTGAGCGAGAAAAAAAAAAACAGGAGAACAAAAAGCTTTTGTGATATTGAAAACAGGAGAATCCAAAGTGACAAGAAGCTATGGCAATGTTGACATCCACTCCAGTGGAAGAGCTGTTTTGATTCCAGTCTGCTGACAGAAGTGAGAACACACAGCTCCGCTGAGCATCACAGCGCTGGGTACAAACTGTCTGGGTTTGGAGTGTAGTAGGCTAGTCAGCGCGCACACGCTACATAAACAAGGTCACAAGACAAGGCTCCGGAGATCCATCCCACGGAGAGAGATCGCACAGGTCACAGGTCACAGGTCACAGACAGCTATTCTAAGGATGGGATGCACTTTCTGCAATCACATGGGTGCCTTTTGTCCCTAAAATATGAAAGCTGAAGAAGATACACATGCACGCACACGCAAACACACACACACTGACAGAGAGGAGAAAACAACTGAGCAAGATAGGAGAGACAGAGAGAGAGAGGGAGAGAGAGAGCGAGAGAGAGAGACTGAAAGCATTCGATCAGCCAGAAGGGTATAGCTCATGGTGAAAACTCATATGATTGCTCAGAAATCCAACTGTTACTGATTTCAGGAGAGGTACAACACATCTGTTCATTTCTCAACGTGATACAGATCATTGCACAAGATTCAGCAAATAATCTTTCAAAAATGGACCCAACTGTTAATATGGTATTGCAATGCTATCGTCATCATATTCATTACATCATCATTTCCTGCCATTACATCATCACTTCCTTTGTGTCATCGCGTAAACCCCTTCCCAGGCTTGCTGATTGGGTGAGCAGAAAAAAGGACTTAGCTAATCAATATGTGACTGAGGACTTGCAGAGTATATTTTCCAGAGAAAGGCGCTCGATAGAGATACAGGCTGGCAGTACCAGACCAGGATTTGGTGTCATAGGTCATTAATTATCTCTGCTTAAGCAGCATGTAAAGTAGAGACTGTCTCACACTTGGCTTAGAGCTTAAATTGTGTGTGTGTGTGTGTGTGTGTGTGTGTGTGTGTGTGTGTGTGAGAGAGAGAGAGACAGAGAGAAAGAGAGAGAGTATGTGTGTGTGTTGATATGGAAAACAGACCTATCAGGACCAGAACACCACCCACACACATACATACACACACACACACACACACACACACACACACACACACACACACACACACACACACACACACACACACACACACACACACACACACACACACACAACACACACACACACACACACACACACACATTCATCCTCTCTGATCAATGGACATGATGGTCCCTCTTTTTACTCTCATTCTCTCTCACATCATCTTTTCTCTCTCTCTGAAACTGAAATCTAAAGTTACTTTTCCAGCATATCTGTTTGGATGCAGTGTTGTCAATGCAACAGAGTAATCTAACAAGAGCGTTAAGGGAAAAAAAAAGGTGAATTGTGAAATTGTCACATTGTGTGTGTGTGTTCTCTCAGACAGAGTGTGTGTGTTCTCTCAGACAGACAGCACCCCATGAGAGGCTCAGTGACTCTGCGTCTGTGTCATGACCCCATCTCAACGGCCCGTCACCAGAACCGAGACCTGCGCTGGCTGATCAGGTGCGTGGTGCAATGCATGAGATCCTATGCAAACATTGTGTGAAATGTGAATACAACCACAGTTTCAAGTTGGGAAGATTTGTGAAATGCAGATAGAAACAGAATGCTTTGATTTTCAAACCCTATATTTAACTGACAATAGTGCAACGACAACATATTAACTGTTAAAACAATTTTTAATTGTTCTTCTGGAAAATACATTATATGTTCATTTTGAATTTCATACTCAAAACACATCTCAAAAAAGCTGGAACAGATGAATGTTTAGCACTGTGTGTGTGTGTGTGTGTGTGTGTGTGTGTGTGGAACAGATGCATGCATGTTTAGCACTATGTTACTTCACCGCTTCTTTTAATAACAGTTTGTAAATGTTTGGGAACTGAGGAGCCCAGTTGCTGGTGTTTTGAGAGTGAAATATTGTCCCATTCTTGCCGAATATATAGGATTTCTGCTGTTCAACAGTATGGTGTCTTCTTAATCCTATTTTTCATTCCATGATGCACCCAATGTGACAGGTCTGGGCTGTAGGCAGTTGAAGTATTTGATATCTTGTCTGTGTCCTTTTGGGCTTATACTGTAAGATCTGAAGATTATCACACACTGTTTTTTACATTTTACACAGCGTTCCAACTTTTTTGGAAACAGGGTTGTATAAATAGCTATGTGTATATAAAATGTTCTCTCTCTCTCTCTCTCTCACACACACACACACACACACACACACACACACACACACAGAGAGGCTCTCGGTCCATGATTCATCCCCAGACCAGTGAGAGTGAGGCTGGGCCGGCGGCCGTAAGTCACCCCCCTTTCCTCCCCACATCAGCCCCAGTCCACTCAGAGCTGCTGCGATCAATAGAATTGAGCTGCGTACAGGTGCTCCCATTCAGAAGGCTTTCAGCCACACGTCAGGGCAAGAGGAACGTAGCCACAGCACTCAGTGCCCAGAAAAAGACACGTCGGGGGGAAGTACGGGGGGGGGGGGGGGGGGGGGGGGGTAGATGGCAAGATGGTGAGAGAGAAAGAGAGAGGGGGGGGAGTGAGAGAGAGAGAGACAGGGGGGGAGTGAGAGAGAGAGAGAGAGAGAGAAGGAGGAGAACAGCATTGTGCTTGGCTAAGCAAAAGCCACATTCCGCTGATTATGTTCATGTGGTGATCCCGCTATCCCACTACCCTGCTATCCCGCTCCACCGCTAAAGAGACCCCTCACTATGCCACCTGCACGTGTCTACGGAACCACACACACATGGCCTAATGCCACCCCAGTGTGTGCTTTCAGCTAGAATACCAGGATTCTGGAATCAACGGTGTAACGTTTAACATGACAACTAGCTTACTAACTAAAATCCATGTTTATGACTGTGTGCGTTGTGTGTGCGTGTGTGTGCGTGTCTTTGTGTGAATGTTTGTGTTCTCTGAGACAGAGAGAGAGAGAGAGTGTGTGTATCTTGTGTGTTTATGTGTGTGTTTGCAGATGTGTGGTGTGTGTGCGTATGTCTTTGTGTGAGTGTGTGTGTTCTCTCAGACAGACAGCACCCCATGAGAGGCTCAGTGACTCCGTCTGTGTCATGACCCCATCTCAACTGCCCGTCACCAGAACTGAGAGCTGCGCTGGCTGATCAGATTCACAAATTGTGTCTATCTGTGGATGTGAGTGTTTGTGTGGTGTGTGTTTGTGTGTGTGTGTGTGCGTGTGTGTGTGTGCATGCGTGTGTGCGTGTGATGGGAGGTGAAAGAGGGAGATCATATGCAAACATTACATACGCACAGTGCATGGTGCACTGCATGAGATAATATGCAAACTTATTACACGGCTCTTCATAATGCTGCAGAATGCTCCATTCACTTGAATGGGCCTTCCCAACGTTTCGTGGTCTGCTAATTCTCAATAACAGACCGTTGCTAAGTATAACAGACCGCTGTCAAGGAAAATGGGCTTTGTGCTTCTATTTCACGCCTTTCATATCACTACGCAAGGACTGGAACTTCATTCAAAAGTGAAAGCATACGGTTGATCAGTTGTGTTCTAAAAAATGTTTGATTCAAGTTCAGCGTGTGCTGTTGTCGAACTATTTGTTTCTCACCAAAAGCCACGATGAAACGGTAACAAATAGGCTATAGCCTACACAAACACAAACACAACACCATACTGTTGAACAGCAGAAATCCTAGGCTAAAGAGTCACATTGTGGGGAGTTTATTGTTTCGCTTTGGCAAGTAGCCGTGTAATAAGCGGGATAATGTATAGAACGCCGGTCAGGTCCCTTCAGGGCGGAACAAGAGCCCTCCGCTGCGCGTCGGGGTCCGGTTCGCCCTGTCAGGACTTATTTTCCCAATAATGACCGGCGTTCTATACATTATCCCTTACATTACGTACGCACAGTGCACGGTGCACTGCATGAGATCATATGCAAACATTACATATGCACAGTGCGTGGTGCACTGCATGAGATCATATGCAAACATTACATACGTACTGTACAGTGCGTGGTGCATTGCATCTTTATGCTCTTGTGACATGTACACATGCATTTTATATTGCAGTGCACTGATCTTATTGATGTTCATTATTTGTGTGTGTTTGTGTGTGTGTGTGTGTGTGTGTGTGTGTCTGTGTATGCAGCTTTAGCTGATTGTACTGTATATGGGGGCTGTGTCGGCATTGCCGAAGCCCATAACCCAATGCACAGACTGCAGCATCTGCCAAAATGACACTGTTTGTCTTCATTAGCCACAAGATGAAACACACACACACACACACACACACACACACACACACACACACACACACACACACACCACACACACACACACACACACACACACACACACACACACACACACACTCCTTACCCTAAAGGACCTCCTACTTTAACCTTTTGCAGACATCCTAAATTGTGGACTGATCGCTGGTTATTAACGATCCCAATTACTCTGCCCACACAATCAGACACACACTCAGACACACACACACACACACACACACACACACACACACACACACACACACACACACACGCACAGAAAGTAGAGACTGTACCTCTGACCTGCTAATAAATTACAGGGCATTTCTGCACACAGCTGCAGAAATGAAAGAGTGAGAGTGAGACGAAGGGAGAGAGGGAGAGAGAGAGAGCGCTTATTCTACATTACTGGTCAGTCATGTGGGTAAATGGGGAGTGACACAAACACACACACACACACACACACACACACATCCTTACAACATGCTGATCAATAGTAATGGGCCTCCCTTCAAATGCTATTTTACTGGAATAAATAAAATGAATCAAAATCTAAATAAATATGTTCGATATAACCAACAACCAGTAACCCTAAACTAATCAAATCACATGAAAAAAAGGAAGACACACACACACATACACACACACACACACACACACACACACACACACACACACACACACTCCCTTGGAAGTTTCTAACACATCTTCCTCCCTCAGTTTTAACACACAGGGTACCCAAACAGTCCCCATGGTGACCCAAATACACCCTCTAATAAACCAATTGGTGCCCAGAGAGTGCTGAAGCTAACAGGACATTATAATAGGACAGAACAACAGAGCAATTAAGAGAAGGATGAGAAGAAGAATCACCCAGGATGTGAGCTGCTGCCACTGGCACTGAGACCAACTACCAGAGGAGGAAAAGTCCGGCTTCACAAAGTAAAAGTCCTGCCATATATTGGTTCTACCAGTGGACACCGATTCGATGACCTACCTGGCTGAAGAGTTGTGCTAATTAGAATCACCTGGTTTAGGTGAATGGTTGGGACAGATATGTGGAAGAACTTTCTGAAGCCAGACTTTTCCACCTCCTATCCACTAACTTCAGGACATAATGGCCCAGAGAACAGCCAACAGGTCAATACTTACAGCTCACCAACGCAAGATCAGAGAACAGCCAACAGGTCAATACTTACAGCTCACCAATGCAAGAGCAGAGAACAGCCAACAGGTCAATACTTACAGCTCACCAACACAAGAGCAGAGAACAGCCAACAGGTCAATACTTACAGCTCACCAACGCAAGAGCAGAGAACAGCCAACAGGTCAATTACAGCTCACCAACGCAAGAGCAGAGAACAGCCAACAGGTCAATACTTACAGCTCACCAACGCAAGAGCAGAGAACAGCCAGGTCAATACTTACAGCTCACCAACGCAAGATCAGAGGGCACTAAACAGAACAGCCAACAGGTCAAGTCATGGGTTTCATCAGGTCCCTTTCCACAGGTGTATTAATCAAGCACCATGTCTGCATTCATAATCTAGGAGCTTGAATTTTATACACCTGTGTAAAGGGACCTGATGAAACCCATGAATACTTACAGCTCACCAAGAGCATTCTCACATTCAGTCAACTGATGTCTGATACAGTATCATTCATGTATTTCGCAAATAATAACAAACTGACATAAGCATGCATGTGTAACCTGCATTGTGTTGAAGTTGTGGTGCTAGCTCCCTGTCTAACTAGCATGTCTCTTAAGGCGTCGGGAGAGAGGTTTACCTAATGTACGTACTGCACAGCTACGTTCCAGCTGGCTACTGTTACACACATAGAGTACAAACACATAAACACAGGCATATAAACAACTTTGATATTAGCAGCTTCCCATTGGCTTCACTGGCTAAAACACTTAGCACATACAATCCACCCACACAAAAACAGACACTCATTGATGTGTTCTACTAATTAATGCCGTTATAGTTAGGTACATTTTAGGTGTCAGCATAAATCAGTGTATTCTACACTTAAGTTGTTGTTTCAGTGCTGTAAGCGAGATTTATATTTCATGAATCCATCAGTCAGATGTGCGACCTGCCCTCCAGATAGGGGCTGAGTCTGGAATGGGTCCGGCTTTGACCCGGGCCAGCCGCGGTCCAGTTCTGGCCCTGCGTTTGCGGCTACCTGGAGCCTCCCTGATTTGTTTCCTCCATAAAGAAGATGGATGCTCCATCTTTGTCACATTTGTCATCCGCAGACCTCTTAGAGAGGGAAAAGAGGGAGCAGCGATGGAGGAGATGAGTGATTAAGGCTTGGGTTTAATTCAGACAGCTGCAATGTACACCGAGCCATTAGAACTAATAAGCTAACACACTGCAGTCGTCATGGAAATGGCACCGCCTACTCTGAATACACACTCACTGAAGGAACACAGCTCCCTGTCAGAAGCTACAATATTTGACAATGTCAATATCTTAGTCTCCATCTATATCGAAAGTCATTATCGAAAGTTGCTTCTGTTGTTTCTGAAAGTTGATACTGTACAGGCGCTTACAATTCATCACTCATGTCATTGGCATGATTGGTTTCTACCAAATGATTGCACAGTGCCTTAAGGCTGAGTTATGATTCTGTGTCAACTTGATGACTTAGCTACGTTGGTGCCTCTACACCATGTTGAACCTTTTTCAGTTCTGGGTGTCCTGTGTCTGTGACTGCTGTGTTTAAATAGAAATATTATTTGTATATGTTATTGAGAAATAGACACAGTATATTCCAATAACCTTGTTATTGTAACCAGAAAATATATCTGAGCTTATTTGTGTGGTGTCTGCCAGCCAGTTAATATGATGTTAGCAAACTAACTTCCCACATTTGACCACAAAGTACTGTTTGCTGCTGAAGTGCTGATTTCAAAACATTACTGAAAAATAAGACGTTGTACAATCGGATAACCCTGTCATTGTACGCAAAATTATGTCCACAGTATAGGCTGATGAAGCACACCGGCTATCAACACACAGAGCTGTCTGTGTCACCTTGACGTGGCGTTACAATGTTTTGGAGGTGCACGCACGTCAGGTGACTGCGTAGGACTTGGTAGGGCGTCAGGTGACTGCATAGGGCTTGGTGGATGGCAACACAGACGGCTCTGGGCTACACCATCGATTCTATGTGGAAGCATAATTAGGCTTAATACTTCTAATATTGACACAACACACTGCAGCCCTTCCTCCTCTGTTCAGGTGCCATAATATGATGTAATGAGCTATAATAAGTAAGTGATGGTAAGTCATCGATGTGTCATCAACCTCATCTTACACTCTGGTAGATGCCCATATGGAGCCTCAGCAAGTGGGCCGGACATGCGATTGGGGTGATAAAACACATTTCAGGTGGTGATTAAAGAAGTTTATAATAACACGTTAATAACACGTTAATAAGAGACAGGTGGGAGCTTACAGGTGTGGACGCTGACGGTGCTGCTGGCGTTGTCTCGGCCCAGTATGTTCTCCACCACACACGAGTAGTTTCCAGCATCCTCCAGCCGCACTCGACTGATCTGCATCTTGGAGCTTTTCCTGCAATGGGGGGGGTGAGGGTGGGGGGGTGGGGGGCAGGGTTGGGGGAGGGGAGAACAGACATGCGAGAGAGAAGGTAGTTAGAGGCCTGGAGGGAACGAGGGAGAGTGGGTGAACGACAGAGATGGAGAAGGAGAGCTACAGGGAGAGACAGCACATGAGTGAGAAGGAGGGGAAGGGAAAGACAAAGAGACAGGGAGAGAGAGATGATAGGGAGGGAGAGAGAAGGAGATGGACAGAGAGAGAGAAAAAGAGAGAGAGAGGGAGAGGGAGGGAGAGAGAGAGAGATGAGAGGATGAGAAAAGAAGGAATGACAGAGACAGGGAGAGTAGACAGAGGGAGAAAGAGAGAAAGGAAAAAGGAGGTAGTGAGTTAAAGGGGGGAAGAGCAGAGGAGAAAAAAGAGAGAGGAAAGAGGAGCGAGAGCAAAAGAGAGAATGAGAGAGAGAGAGAATGTAAGAGCAAGAGAGAGAGAGAATGAGAGAGCAAGAGAGAGAGAGAATGAGAGAGCAAGAGAGAGACAGAGAATGGAGGAGGAAGAGAGAGAGAGAATGAGAGAGCAAGAGAGAGAGAGAGTGTTATTCAGACACACAAAGAGATAGATGCTCTCAGCAGAAGCAGCACTCTGCCATTTTGTTGTCACCAGCGCTCCAGTGATCTCTCCATCACTCCGGTGCTCTGTGGCTACCCGCCCGCCCGCCCGCCCAGCCTGCATGCGTCTCTGCTATCCCACGTGGCTTTGCAGACACGCCTGCGGCAGGCCAGACGCAGACTATAAATAGGCAGCAGCTATTTTTAGAGTCCACTCTGCTCCGGTCGCCACTACCTGCTCGGCGGAAGGGAGTCGCCCCAGCAACGACGCATTCCGTCCAGCATTACGCTTCCTCTCTCAGGCTGCTGGCTCCGGGACGTTTGGCAGCGCGGCTCCGGGGGGGATTCGGCCCCAGTCTGGGAGGGGTCAGGGTCCCATCTGGCTCGGGAAATCAGGAAGTGATGTGAGCGGTCACTCACAGATGTCACGACACGTTGGGGGAAGAGCACGAAGACTAGCAGACGGTCAGTCTGAAGCTAGGACACTTGTCCAAATTGGGACGGGAGAAAAAGACCTGACCACTGAGGCTGTGTGAAAAGAGTCTCACTTCAAGACTAAACCCCGGGGTAGACCAAGTGGTATGGGTGCTGTACCCTCACACACACACACACACACACACACACACACACACACACACACACACACACACACACACACACGCACAAGCACACGCACATGCACACACAGTATAAATGCATTACAGTAACACACTCTGATGATCCCCTCACAGTGGCTAGTCTCTGTCCTCACATTACCCTGACCTCATCTCTTCTGTCCTGCTCACAAGAATGGACATCCCCTCTGCCAGTGTGTGTGTGTGTGTGTGTGTGTGTGTGTGTGTGTGTGTGTGTGTGTGTGTGTGTGAAAACCCACAGCGAGACCAGATTCACACTCGCGGTGACATGGAGGCTGGGAGAAGGCAATCCTGTTAGAGAGATCCAGTTTCCCTAGAAACTGCACGTCAGCACTTTTGGCTCTGTGTGTGAGGGCGCTCTGCACACACACACACACAATGTTAATCAGACACACTTAATCACACGCACACACACACACACACACATACACACACACACACACACGCACGCACGCATAGTGCTGATACTGCATAGCAACTGTACAGTCACATCAGTGGAGAGTGCAGACATTGAATAGACACAGCTTACCAAAGAGATACTGTACACCAGCAGCTACAGAGCAAACATGATTACACTCCACACACACAGAGTCCAGGCCAGGATAAACACAGCATGCAACAACACTAACAAACCAGAATGTGTGTGTGTTTATATATATATATACTGTATATGTGGCTAATGTGGTATCAGTACGTGGGCCACTTTAAGGCATTACATTTTTATAAAATCTTACATAAATGCTTCATAACATAGTCATCAATGCATTGTAAAACAAGGGCATAGTTACTTGAAGAACCATCAGGGATAGGCGAACAGTTATAAAAATAGTCTTTCTGAAGAACTATTTTCAATGTGAAGAACCTTTCAGTTAAACACAGTCATGGTTCTTTATGGAACCATATAGAGTAGTGATGAAAAGAACCTTACTGGTATTTATTTTTCTCTTCCTCTTTGTGTGGTAGTCTGTTGTCAATGTCATTTCTGCACATTTCTGCCCTCTAGTAGCCTGACGTAGACATACTCAATTCTATTGTGAGTCTAATACTGCTTGATTTGGACGTGATTATGGGGCGTGTTTCAACCGATACATGGGGGAAAATGACATTGCACTTGATTGGATAGACCTAACCAATCAGAGCAACGAAATAACGTACCGTGAATCCTGTAGGGAGAACAGCCGAAACATTCTTCTTCACAAGAGATGCCTTAATGCTGTTTTCTGATAGCTTTTTAAAAGTTATTGCGCTGCCAATATCTTGTACAGACAAAAGACAGAAAAGGGTGCTAAGATGACGTGATAGACTATGCACTGTTGCATATCTGTCCATCATCGCATAAAGCCCGCCCAGACAATGTCATTGGTGCGGTTGGTTCGAACTGCTCTGGTATGGGCATAGTTGCTTCTAAATGGAACAAGTCCAGACCAAATTTCCGTGGGCGGGGTTAAATTCGGACTGGCTTTCAGGCTACCACTCTAGTTTATGTGGAGATCGACTGCCTTATTTTTAAATGTTCAAATAAATCGCAAGCTAGAAAGACTTAAATTTGCCGAACAAACATGCATGCAAAATCTAACACCAGGGCTACACCAGGTCTGCAACGTGTCGCTATCACGCCTGGTGTAGCCAGTTCCATTGATTATAGTGGAAGCTAATGTACGCGCCGCTATCACGTCTGGTGTAGCCAGTTCCATTGATTATAGTGGAAGCTAATTGTTGGAGCAGACGCTACGTGAGTATAACGCTTCAGTTATGTGCCCGGTGTAGCCTCCCTGTTAGACTTATATGAACCCTAATAAGCCATTAGATTACATTTATCTTCTGACAATATAATTATTTTCTAACATTATAATGTGAACAATTATCTAACTATTTCAGTTACAGTTTTTGCCCATGCTTACACACTAAAAATGAATACCTACAGTAAACTTCTTGTACCATACCTTAAACACTGTGTAACCATAACTTAAACACATTTTTTGCTTTGCATTGTTTGCAACACACTTACTACAAAACACTACACACGGTTTCTTACATTAGACTCTATGTTCATAAATCAGAAATCTCCTGTTATCATTGGGACACACTTCCATTGAAAATGCAAGCACACATACCTGAAAACTGAACACCAATCAGTCTGAGGCTTAGCACTACAATAGACTTCAGGTAAGTTATTGTATACCTGTTCAAGTGTGTACTTTTACATTGAGTACCCGTGTAGTTCTGTATTTGCCCCTTTACTCCACATTTCTAAAACCTATCGAATAATTATTTTCAATGTGGCAAAGAAAAATATGACCACCAACCACATACCTGCATGCCTCTTTTGCAAGCAATGGAAGGGGCATGCAGAGACATTGAGGTGGGGTCAGTTCAAGGATGCATATGGCACACAAGCTGATATCTTTACCGTTGCCTAGCCTGAGAGGACATCACCTGCGA
>NC_055970.1:25434624-25439624 GCF_018492685.1 Alosa sapidissima | reverse complement strand
GGTACAAAATATGACCGCCGCTCAGTCCTGTACATCCATTTCGCGAAAATAAATCACACTTCAATTTGTCTCCATCTTTTACTCCATCCCCCACTCTTGAAACTTTTGTGTATGCTTGTTTGGCATGCCTGAGTGTGTGTGTGCGGCTGCACAGAAAGTAGCCTACTGGTGCTGAAAAGGTGAATAGATTGTAGAATAGCCAAAGAAGATGTACCATTGTTATTAATTCTCTCTAAACAATCACAAGTAGGGCAGGTCATCACAATTCATCCATTGCAACTGGATTGATGAAAGGTCACTTACACCTGTAGGCTACATTGTATTTGGGAAAAGCAAAAGGTATCAGCATAATGTTATTTATTTATTTATTTATTTTGTATGTATTTATAAACAAAAACATCTCTGTCAGTTCCATGCCGTTTTCAACAGCTATCAAAAACAAAGGTCATTTTTGGATGGATGGATTTTTTGTGAATGTTTCTTCTTCTACATAAGATTTTAGTCATCTTTAGTTCATGTAATACTTTATTGTCAATGCACAAATTAAGTAACAGTAGTCTGAAACGTTATTGTTAATGCACAAATTAAGTAACAGTAGTCTGAAACGAAATGCTGTTTTACATCTAACCAGTGGTGCAAATAACTGACATGTCCAAATGGGCCTTGATGAAATGCGTCGCTAGACTGTTCATACACATTTTAACGGGCCAAAGTTGAAGAGCTTTTGTCCGTTATTGTTCGTGCAAATATAGGCTGATTCATGTTCCCTTGCATTGTGTAACTAAGGTCCATGGCTAGTCTGGCTTTCATCAGACCAACCTCAATCTTTTAAGAAATCAAAAAATAAATAGCGGGCAGATCAGGCTGGGTTCACCCAGCCTAGTCCATAGGCACCCGATATTGTTTAATTTGCAGATTGAGATATACACGCTCTGGCTATTCTAAATGCAAAAATGCATTAGGGAGTTATAACAAAACTGTAACTAACAAACTAGATCCTAATAGAAAGCTGTTAGCTTCCCTAAGCTACAAGTAGGATTATAAGGTAGGCCTATTTACAACATAAATTGTCAATAGGCTATGCTGGCGACACAAATAAAATCTCCTTTGGAAACCAATGGCTTACGACTTACAGTATCAAGCGGACTTAAACTGCCATATCGTGGCGAAAATTTGTAATAAGATTCACGCAGCTCCATGAGTCAAGGAAAGCGCGAATTAAGTAGCCACTTCTAAATGGGACCCACTACACAGTAGCTTAAGGTGTGTTGCTAAAGCAGCCATAATGAAATGAAGGTGTCATTGTTTGGATACTTCACACACACGTGCTTTTTAATTTCACAGACTACAACTACCAAGCTGGAATCAAAGCACATCGATTCCCCTCTCACACCCTGCACGCACTTAAAACAAAATTAACAGGCGTCTCAGTCTCACGCATGTATAGGCAAAACTGTATCAGACCGGTGTAACGTTGGTAAATCTTCCATTGCACAGAATGATTGTGTAGCACGTGCAATAAATGACAGTCGAAAGATACAAACAGTGCTGCTATCAATTTGCTTGGTATAACCGCATTTATAGTTTTCTACAAATGCAATCAATCAAATGGGCCTCCATCACTCAACCAACGCTAACGGTAACATTACCTAGGTCCTTATTGATATTACAAGATTAACGTACCTGCAGTAAAAACCAAGCATGTCCGATAAACATCCTCACTTCATCCTCACTTACACTTCATGTGAACATCGTCCTGTCCTTATTAGATGTTCGCTGCGGTAAATTACAGTCCTTGTAGGAAGTGTCCATTGTTTTTCCAACCCACTTTTAACTTCCAACAAAATTACGTCTCACTGCAACGATGCGCCATCTAGTGGACAAACGACTACTTATCGCCAATACTGAAAATGCAGCCATGATAATGATGATGAATATTTTGGCTTTCTTTTGATCCTACTGAATTTGTAATTATGTATCGGCCGTTCTAATACCGATAGTATGTGGGTGCCTGTGTGTGTGCATGTTTATATGTGTGCACCGCCATTTACAGGCCAATGAGTGTACAGTCACTAAATGTACACATAACCTAATTTTTTTAGCCCCCCCCATGGATGAAATTCTACGAAACTTGGCATACCCCCAGACCCCCAGAGAATGCCAGGTCAATCATACACATAAAATTTGGTGCAGTTCTGAACATCTTTTGAATGACAACTGAAGATAACTGAACTGAAGATAGGGGCGATTAAAGCAGAATAATATTGCATTTTCATTTTTTACCGGGGGGGGGCAAATCACAAATGAGTGATTATGAGCCAGGTTGATGTGGGCCCTTGAGACCAACATACCATAAAAGATTCACAGAGAACTGTGTCTGCCCTACCCTCCTTTCGGGGGGGTCCAGTCCAGCGGGGGGGCTGCAGATCAAAACGAAAAATGACGGTTCCATGCTATCCATGTGGGGGTACATGCCCACCAAGTTTTGTGTACCCCGGTCTTTCAGTGTCCCGGGAATCATTGACGGAAATTTGGGCATGCGAAAAAGAAAAAAAAAAAAAAAAAAAAAATCTGACTAAACCTATATGACCGCCGCTTCGCTGCGCGGCGGTCATAATAAGCCATTTCTCAAACGTTCATTGATCTGTTCATTCAGCACATTCATGCACATCAATAGTTTCAGTGTAGCTTTTGAGTAGTTGTTATTTGATTTTTTATTCTGATATGAGTGTAAACATTTGAGATTAAGACTGATCCATAATGTTTGTATTGGGTAAGGTTGTCTGTAAAGAAAATGTAAGCATTCTAGACACATGTTCATTGACTCTGTATATTGTGTGAAATCAAGATGATTTGTTTTAAAGGTAATTATAGGCGCTGAAGACGGTCTGTGGATGCTCCACTGATGTGCTTGATGGGCTTTGGAGACGGTCAGTCAGCATCTCTCACATATTTCTGCTGAAACATCTAATGGGGCCCACAAATGTTTCTTTAACATCACTACTGATGCTGCACATGTGATTGGCCAAATATTCTGTGAGCATTTTTTGTAGGATGTTATCAACATTCCTTCCGAGTCTTTGTTGAAACAGAACAGGCAACTTGATGGGTCAGACGCTTGGTATGGGGTTTTCTGCATCTTGGAGTTGAAATTGTGCTCTCAGCTACAGATGTCAGACGCAGAGACGGTGTGGAATACTCAATCAGTCAGTCAGTCAGTCAGTCAGTCACTAGGCCATATTCACAACGAAAACTTAGCACAGTTCACAGGATCAACATCAACAGTGGATCATCATTCAATGTCAAATAAAGGTTATTAAAAAACAATGAACATTTTGCTGATATTATCTTTCTGAGGCTTCACAGAGTTAGAGGAATGTTGTAAATCTGCATAATGAGTTTAAGGACTATGTAGCAGCACACAGAACATTTTTCAGGCCAAATTGATGCAAAAGGTATGTGGATTCCAAAATCAAGATTTGTTGCAAAGGTTTTGCTAATACATCATATGTAATCAACTTCAACTGCTTCAAACATCATAAACATACTATGCACAGTAGTGCCCGTGTGATTGACACAAATACATCTGAATAAAGAAAAATGATTCCCAACGTTCTCTACCAAGAAGAGATTACACTAAAGGCTAAGGCCTAGTCCACACGTACCAAACCGATCTTTTTTTCCTCCGTCTTCCCTGGAACCGTATCAAGAATATTTGCGTCCAAACGGATCCATCTCAACACGACTCAACACGTTACTTCATACCCCAGGCCTATAGGTGGCACTGTTTCTTTACAGAAATTGACCAAAACTGGCAAAACGTGCGCTTTAAAAACATACAGAATAGGCTACGACAAAATGGCTAGTGTAAGGAAACCAGAATTGTTTGTGTGGACTGATGATGAACTGTCAACTATAGCCAACTGTAAAACTAATAAACTTTATTTTACGGTTTGTGAAGGGTGCAGTCCCGTCCTTTATTTGGCTAACGCAGGTAGGCCTACTAATCACCTTTACTTTCTTTGGTTGTAGGATAGTCCGTGATTCAGCCATTAGTTTTGGCTATCACCGCAATTAGGCTACTAAACGCAAGGCTTACCCAAGTTCTAGGCTATTCTGTCGCCACATTTATAATATTGCTATAAAACCTTCGTTAGTAACAGTCGATACTTTTGCCTGCATCAAATCGTGCATTCGCATTCAGTGTGCTACCATCGGCTTAACGTGAGTTCTAAGCGTCTTTGTATGCATATATCTGATTTCACTCGACTGTGAATGCATGTATATATGTTGTAAGACATGTAAAATGACACTGGCACTACGCACAAATTAATGTAGCCTAAACTTACACCGCACTTTCCTAATAACTTAAGTTCTCTCGCGTCATTGACAGTAGCTAGAATGCATTAAAAAACACCGGGAAAAACAGTGTTCAGTCCACCAAGTCATAAGCTATCGGTGCTGCGCAGCACCAGTTGTGATATTTATCTTATGGAGTGTAATCGTAGGTAATGTCATGTATGAAAACTAGTATTGTTAGGCAATACTATAAGTGCAAGTCCAGGGCAGCTGAGGTGTGGCGATGACATCATCGATATGCAAGCAGGATGTGCGGTTTCGCTGTCTAAACGAACTCAAACGGGCTACGGTTTCAGATTTCTCCACTCTGGGACCAGGTTTCAGAAAAGTGCGGTTTCGGGCAGTGCGTTTACAGGATTCGTTTGGACGCTCGGCCAAGACGAAGCAAAACCTCTGCGTTTAACCTAAAAAGCGTCTCCGCGTGGACAGGCCCTAACATCAGTGGCTTGTATTGGTTCTGATGAAGCTGGGTATATCTTTCAAATAACAAACCTTTTACAGATATCACTTTCCACTTGAAAAAGAAAGACCTTCATCCTAACTTTATCAGCACAGCTCACATCAGATAAAAGTCGTTGTCACTGGTTATCTGGCCAGAACCGGGGATGACCTGCAGCACATGTGCCCCCATCTGAATTAAT
>NC_055970.1:25419624-25422124 GCF_018492685.1 Alosa sapidissima | reverse complement strand
GCTCCAACCCGAGCTTTTCTCCTTCAGATTCCTCCTCACTCTCCCTCTCTCTATAAACCCCTCTCTCTCCCTCTCTCTTCTACCCATCTCCCTCCCCCCTCTCCATATCCCTTGCTTCCCCTCTTTCTTTCTCTCTCTATCAATGCCTCCCTTCTTTCTCTCTCCTCTCACCTCTTCCATTCTCTTCCCCCACTCTCACACCTCTTTTATCACTTCTCTTTCTCTCTCCCTATCGCTCTCTCTCCCTCCCTCTTTCTCTCTCTATCCCTCGCTCTATCGCTCTCTCTCTCTCCTAAGTGAGTTAATGAAACTACTGCAGTCTTTGTGTGCTCTCTTTTCTCCCATGATACTGCCTTTATAAAAAAAGGAAAGAACCCATTACGGTTCTACCGGGAACAGCATGGTTCCTCGCTGAAGATGAGCTAAGGAATCAGAGGAAGCTTGCAGAAAGAGCGTTATCAGTAGTGGAACATTACGTCAAACATATGCAGGGGCCAAAGCAGCAACGTCAAAGAACCTTTAATGGTTTTATATTTAACCACTGGAATTGGGGCAAAGAACATTTAATGCTTCTATCTTTAACCGAAGCAATTGGAGAAATTAAACGCCACTTTACTGGTTCCATCTTAAATCACTTAAGTAATCAAAGAGTGGAGGGCTGAGATGCCTTCATCATGTTAATGTGGCACCTATTACACATGAATTATGGGATATCCCACCATTGGAGCAAGGGCTGATGGGAAGAGACAAATAAGCACACACACAAACAAACACACACACACACACACACACACACACACACACACGCACACACACACACACACACACACACACACACAATAAAGAGGTGTCACACTGTCAGACATCCATTCAGAAAAACAGTACCAGTTTCAGGGTATTTCTCATTGATAGGGTGAAGCCCACACACACACACACACACACACACACACACACACACACACACACGCAGAAAGACTGGGTAGGTGTTTACGTGCAGCATCACGTGATTAGGGTCTAGAGAGAGACGAATGGGGAGCAGATCAATTATTCAGGAGAGGGATAAACTTCATCTGTCCTCTCTAGCAAGGACGCACACACACACATACACACACACACACACACACACACACACACACACACACACACACACACACACATACACACACAGAGAGATAGACACACACACACACACACACACACACACACACACACACACACACACACAAGTAGACACAAATACACACAAATACACACACACACACACACACAAACACACACACACACAGCACTCTCGGATCCACACACTGGTCCTCTCATGAGGCCATAAAGAACACCTAAAGAACACCTCACCTTCACCTGGACATCCATCACACACACACACACACACACACACACACACACACACACACACAACCCTAACCTTCACCTGTATATACTTAATCACAGCTCACCTTGACCTGTGTGACGCTTATATACACTTAAGATTCCAAAGGGAATCCACCTCCCTCCCTCCCTCCCTCTTGCTCGATCCCTCTCTGTCTCTCTCGCACACACACACACACACACACACACACACACACACACACACACACACACACACACACAGACACACACACACACACTCATCACCAACACTTATACATGTTTATATTCACTTGGGCGTACTTATTTATGCACACATCCTTTAAAAAGGGTGCCTACGCAGAATTCTCTCCCTCTCTCTATCTATCTATCTCACTCTCACACACACTACAATGACTTAGACATGAGAGGACTCATAGGAAAGTTGCATTACCAAACTACAACCAGTAGATGTCACTAATTCCCATCACAGGGGCCCCTACATACAGTTTTTTTCAAATGCTTACACACTAAATCTTTGCTTGTCACACAATTTTCTAAACATGTCTTCCAAACATCATAACCCCACACCAAATCTGCAAAACCATACACTAATTCTCAATGTTTGACTCACCACACACAATTTTCTACTTAACACACAAAAATCTAACCGGAAGTAACTTGATTTCGTTTTTCAAACACAACTCATCAAAATACCACACTAAATCACCAGTGCTTCAATCTTTCTCTTCACATGTGTAAACACTCATTACTTTACGGAACACCATCCAATCATTGCATTAGTATGAATAGTATTAGGTATGGACCCTCTCAATCTGCTTCTGGAGGATTTACGGTGTACTGTAAATGTTCAGAACCAATGCAGATACTTTGAAAGGAATGTTCTACAAAAAGTCGACTTTATGTACAGTAAAACTATATTTTTGTGTCTCCCTAAGTTACCATTAGCTCAATTATTTTTTCTATAGACCTATGAATACATACACCCCCCCCCCCCCACACACACACAGACACACACACACACACACACACACACACACACACACACACACACACACACACACACACACACACACACACATAAACACAGACACACACACTTTTCTCAGCAAAGTAATTTGATAGTAGTCAGTCATTT
>NC_055970.1:25392124-25414624 GCF_018492685.1 Alosa sapidissima | reverse complement strand
AGTCTGATGTTATTTGCGAGGTGTCTGCCAGCCAGTTTAAATTATGTTAGCAAGCAAACTTACTTTAGCACAAATGCCCCGAAGTACTGCTTGCTGGCAAAGTGCTAATTTCAAAACGTTACTGACATATAGACACTTTACAAACATAATTGTAACCAAAAAATGTCTGAGTTTATTTGCAAAGCTTATATCAGTGAACTAGCATGTTGCTAACTCCCCACAGTAGGCTGCTTGAAACACCGACTATTAACACACAGAACGAGTAGACCAATCGCAGACCGCAAGGTCGCCTCCACGCAAAGTTAAAATTTTTTGGAGGTGCACGTCGAGCTACGGTGGAGGGGTCAGAGAGGGGTTCACGGCGACGCAGAGGTGTCTGCGGTGGTACGCCGTCGATTCAACGCAGAAGCATAAAACAGCCTGAACGCATCTAAGATCGTAGCATAACTCACAACACAGAACACACTTACCACAAGCATATGTAGTTAAGTAAGGGGACACATGTCAATAACAGTATGGTGAATTATGTCCAGTATACTATAGCCTAATGGAAAAGCAGATACTTATGCTTAGATTGTTAATGCATAGGGATTTATCTTGGCGATCTAAAACTCAGCGCAAAGTGTATTGTTATCATGATGCAAAACATATTCCTATCGTACACTCCGATTTTTCGCCATGCGCGTCTCTTTCTTTGAACAATGCGCTCAGGGGTGTGGCAAATAACAACCTAAGGTGTGGTCTTGGCGCATTATCTAAACATCGCTATCTTACAATATCTAAGAAGCATTACGCCACTGACCAAGAAAAACCTGGTCTATAGCGAAAGGCGCATATGAAGCACAGCTGAAGATGCAGTGTCACGAGATGTAAGCAGCAACACCTCTTTGAAGGATAAATGTCCTTAGGTTTTTTATTCAGTCATTTAAATATTATTGGGGTAAGTGTTGCTTTTTTCAGGCTATGTTTTCAATGGTAACCCACTGTGTCAATAGTAAAAGTAATTAACTGTGTATAACTGTTTTGTCGTTGACTATGACACCACGGTGAAGTGAGGTTCACTTTGCCAATGAGTTCAAATAATAGACGAGTGCAGATGCGTGTAGGCTATTACTCTGCTAGGTTTTAGTAAAGCTTGGTTTAGTGGAATACTTGTTCCATACAGTCTCACGTGCAAGCAAATTCCTTCAAATACGCCGCTGACTAAAGAAGTTGCGCTGCTTGTTGTTGTTTGAAGTTGCGCTGCTTGCTGTTAAAGGGAATGACAGATGTCATTTTCATTGTTTTATAGGATGTTACGCCCAAAACACACCCATGACGGATTAAGAAACATAAGAACCGCCTTGTTGCGCCAGGCGTACAAAATTTGATAACGTTTGATAGCAAAACCACCCCCAATGTGGACTGGACAAACCCCTAAGCTATTCGCCAGTGATTTTATGTTTTGGCCCTTCAGTTGAGTTCAAAATAAAACTGACACAACAAAACAACAAATACTTGATTTTTTTTTAAATTAGTCGTTTAGATCAGTCAACTAATCAAAATATTAGTCGACAGATCAGTCGTTAGAAAATGAGTTGTTAGTGGTAGCACTAATTTCAACCAGCACGACTCCACCAGCAAACCCAGCATAATAAAACTCCCATGGAGTCGAAAGTGGTTTAAATAGCTCTCAGTAACCAAATATGCACAGTATTCTAGCTGACAACCCTTGCTTTCTTTTGCACACAAGCCTCAAGATGCACAATTGCAGCCTTCGCCTTACACTCTTCTTTGATGGTTTTACAAGAAACAGGCTTTAGAAAGTAAAAAAAGACAAATTGAATATAAATACACAAGACTGAGTGAATGAGTAAGTGAGAAAGTGGGACAGAGAGAGGGAAAGAATGTGTGAGTGAGAAACAGAGGGAGACAGAGACAGAGATTGAGAGAGTGAGTGAGAGAGAGAGTGAGTGAGAGTGAGTGAAGGAGTGAGTGAATGAGAGAGTGCATGAGTTAATGAATTCACGAGGGAATGATTGAGTGAGTGAGCGTACGAGTGAAAGGGAGAGTATGAGTATGGTAACCTCTGCCCTTAGACAGCTACGAGGCAGGATATGAACTACTCTGAAGTACTCTGACTACTCTCACAGCAGCTACGAGGCAGGATATGAACTACTCTGAAGTACTCTGACTACTCTCACAGCAGCTACGAGGCAGGATATGAACTACTCTGAAGTACTCTGACTACTCTCACAGCAGCTACGAGGCAGGATATGAACTACTCTGAAGTACTCTGACTACTCTCACAGCAGCTACGAGGCAGGATATGAACTACTCTGAAGTACTCTGACTACTCTCACAGCAGCTACGAGGCAGGATATGACAAGCACTCTGGGTGTTCTCACAGCAGCTACGAGGCAGGATAAGACGAATACTCTAGGTATTCTCACAGCAGAGACCACCGTAAATGCACTCCATTTGCTGAAGCGCTCCATGTCTAAAGAGGGGATGGTAACGCCTGCTGACCCTCCCACAACTCTGATGCTCTCTCTCTCTCTCCCTCTCTCTCTCATGTTCAGGCTTATTGTGTCAGCTATGCCTCTTTCATCACAACATCTAGCCCTCCAATCCACTGCATGCCACCAGAGATGGTTCATCAACAGTCTGTTCTGAAAAAATCTTACTAAACTTGAAATGGAATTGTAATTGAGAAAATAACCATACAAATAAAATGCTACACACTGTGATTAGCTATTCTACTAGACTTATTACGCTCATTAAAGCAGTGCAAAATACAGTCAGACTTCAGCATGGTAGCTAGGTATCATGAGCATGAAAGAGCTCAAGTTCCCCAGCCTAAATCCCAAGAGTCCTTCAAGCATATTAAAAAAGCCCTGGGCATCCTGAAGCGTTCATGCCTCCACCCCTTTGGAACAACTATGACAGGTGGGTATGTGCACCACGCCAGAGAGGGAATATATACTGTATAGGAGGAAATATAAATTGACAGTGCACAGTCAACCTGTGAACTACAGTCATCAAACAGGAGCCCAGGGTTACACAAGAAAGCAGGCTCACAGACAACTTGGAGAGCTTACTACAGTGGGGCCTTTCTCTCACTTACACAAACACACAGGGAGAGAGAGAGAGTGAGAGAGAGAAGGAGAGAGAAAGAGAGACTCGAAGGTCATCACATCTCCCATGGGTACTGTATGGCAGGACAGGAATCAAAGGAGTTTGCTGAACCATGCCAAATTACAATTGGTTACAATCTGCCAGAGAGGCTGGTTGGTATGTCTACCTTTCCCCTTTCAGATGACAGGTTGTGAAGGATGGACTTAAGTTGTCTGTTTTGGTCACCTTGAAAATGTTGCATGGTTTCTTTATCTCCCCACCTAATGTCAGTGGTACAAATACAAATACAAATAAAGTGTATGTGTTGTACTGTGTCTTGTAGTGGACTTTGAGTCCAAAACCATCTCAAACACAATCACTGTCTGAATTCAACACTGCATCTCACTCTGATGCTTTCCAATGCCCTCAGATGCGTATTGAAGGCGTTACGCAAAATTTATGAATGAAACCTGTCGCCCTGCATTCGGCTTCGTCCAGTTTTACACGGAGCACAGAGTCACATGAGCGACTTCTGTCGTGGCCTCGCGCCTGGCTGCGTTAGGAAAGGAATCCCACTGACCGACGCAAGCGACACCTGCGGCTCCGCGCCGCAGCCAAACAGCACGAGTCCACTTCCACTTTCCCATCACATGGCCAAGTGTTCCGTGCTGACTGAAGGCGAACCGATATGTTGAAGCTCGAAGCCATGCATGGAAGAGGTTGTTAAGAGGGGCTCTAGCGGGAAATAACCGATGGCTTTCCCTTTTGGATTTGGCTTAACATACATGCATGCCTACCTTTCCTACCTACCTACCTACGTCATTCCATATGACATGCATAGGATCATCAATTACCACGCGCCCAGTGGGTTCAGATAAGGCTTCGGGATTCCGAATACTGACAGGTGAAGGTGATTTTACATGGTGCAGCACAAACATTAAAGTATCAAGTCGAATGATTAATTCTAACGGACATTGTATATAGTGTGTGGTGTGTGTGAGAGAGAGAAAGAGAGAGAGAGACAGACAGACAGTAAGAGAGAGAGAGAGAGAGAGAGAGAGAGAGAGAGAGAGAGAGAGATGTGTAAGGTGTGTGTGTGTGTGAGAGTGTGTGTGTGTGTCCATCAGGGGTATTCCAAAATGTTTATAAGGGGAACAATGCTGCAGATACGCCCAGCGTGCGCGCATCGCCACATTTCTGGTGTGTCTACATCCAATTCTAGGAAGAGAAGCCCTCCTGTCCTCAGGTCGGGAAACGGGGAACATGGCCGGGTAGGCTGCGAAACTGATTAAAAATCATGATCACACACACACACACACACACACACACACACACACACACACACACATTTACCTTGTAGCATCACCATAGCAATGGCCCATTAGTGAGGAACCCAGGGCAGACTTACCGCAGTCCTCACACAGAATGCTCTCCACCTCCTTCTTGAGGTTCCTCTCGTTGGCGTCCACAGGAGCAAAAGACGCTTTGAATACTAAAGGCTCCTCAGTAGGGTCCATGAAAAAAATATATCTGTGGTCTTTTTCCACGAGCACGCACGGCGCCTCAGAGCCGAAATCCCCCACGGTGACGAGCTGCTCGCGCTCCAGCCCGCCGCCGTTCACCGGCCACACGTCCAGCACCCTGACATTCACACTGTACGGCTCCACGGAGACGTTCTCGGGCAGCGCGAACACCTCACCTTCGATCACCACCGCCGCCCGGTATGCCTGTTCCTGCGGGGTATCCAAGCTCGGGGCGTAGCACGCGAACGAGAGCCCCACGAGCAGCATGGAGAAAAGCGCCAGATCAAGTCTCCTGCTCATGCCGTCTGCTGGGGCTCAGAGGCGGCCGCTCGCGGTGCTGCAGTGCTCTCGGGGCTGACGAGGGGCGCGGATGATAGAGTCGGGTTACGGTGGCGGGAGACTGTGAATGGGCTCCGGTAGAGGCGCGGGGCGGCAGACCTTGCGCAAGAGTCCGTGCCATCTGTGTGCGAGCCGCTCTGCCCCATGCAGCCCGCGATGGGGAAACACAAGCCACTTAGGAACCGGAAATAGCTCCAGTCAGCAGTGATGCGCGGTTGAAAAAATGTCGTTGCTGCATTCTCCTTCAAATACTGATTCCGAAACGCAAAATTGCATTCATAAATTACGCTGCCTTACCACAACACGGGGCTACTGCAAAACGCCGCAGGTCCCTCTTTATCCAGCCAATGTCATGGCTCACACTGGGCGCACTGACTTTCAAACGAGGTTTTCGATGTGAAACGATTCAGACTTGGCACAGAGAAAACAGCATCGGAAAATCCTACCGTGTTAAGGGTTATGTTCCGCGGCGAGCGTTATCGACGCCCAAGCAAGACGGCACGGAGCGAGCGGCCGAGGATGCTGCTCAGTAGGGCGATGCAACAAGCGCGTCCCCTTCGCTCGCTGCCCGCTCTGCCACCACACACTGCCGGCTTACGTGAGCAAACATCACCTGGCCGGTCGCTACTGTCTGTGCGAACTTCCTGCGCAAATTCCGTGATGTGCCGTCAGAGCACATACGACGCCTTGTAGGTCACGGAAAGGCTCCAAGAATCCACATCCGCACGAGACCAGTATCCGTCGAAGCGCGCGAATAGAGCAACTCGTGCATTCGCACCAACGTCATTAACGTACAGAACCTATACAATGCAGCGCCTTATAACTTTTGCTTGGAAAAAAATCAGTTTCCCATGAGAGCGCGCTGTGATCCCCAGTAGGATTGGTAGAAATGGTCCAGGCCACGAGCTGCGATGACTAACGCTGCGAAAGTAGCTCAGTCGTCTCGAGCGCTGGACAATCAGCAATGTTTTTTTTCTTGACGTTATCCTTCTTTCGTTTAATCACGCGGCTGCATTCAGGTCACATTCACAGATCTGGCCCCCAAACCGACCAACCAGGCGTCGCCCGAGCGGGAGCGAAACCTTTCAACGCCCTTTCGCGCACGGTGGCAATCGCAACAGGTCCTGCGGGTATCAGATAAGGACAGGACGCTGTCTGTATCGACAGAATGGTGGTGTGTCATAACACTGGCAGTCGGCTGATGAATGAGACGCAGAGAGCGCGCGAGAGAGGGGACCAGAAAATAAGATTTCCTATAACTCCGCACTCGCGCTGTGTGTGTGTGAGTTACAGTCTGACGGCAGTCGCCAAGTGGATAGTGTAAATATTACCAGCATCTTTCCCTTGGCACAAATAAATGCGACGTTTGAGGCAGTGTATGGCTTTATCCGCTGCTGTCGAGCGCCTTCTACAGGCTGAAGCTGATAATTGTCGCACATGAGAGAACGATGGAGAATTTATTGTCAGCATCGACCATCAGCTGGAACCCTTCTACGAAACCTGGGTTTTAAAGTGGCCTCATAATTACACTCCTGACATGTCATGTAACAGTTTTCATTTCCGTGGTTTTATGTCTGGGAAGGTGCGAGGCGGGCCCGTAAGGTTCCGATCTATGTAATAAAGGCCTCCTTGATGCCCAAAGTGGGAGAGGGGAGGTGCGCGTTATTAGGCAGTTTTCCACAGTCAGTGCAACAGTTATGCCGTTTGGGAGAGACCGTTAACGTGTGTGTTAGTTTGTTCATTCAGCACATCAACTGATCCACATCAGTCCACATCGTTTTGGCTTGCTGCTCGGAAGTGGAACTGACCATGGTGCTGAAGCCGCTGGAACGAACTCTGCCCCTAAAAAAGTGATGGCGTTTTGGCATGCAGTGCCATCCCTTGAGTTCTGTCCCGGCGTATACTGTCTCAGTCTCATACATGCGGGGTTAAATGAGCAAGACAGGGCGTAAAAAAGAGCAGACTCTATTTTACTTACTTAAACGTTTGCAATCGCAATTAATTAAATAAGTAAGAATGAAATAGTACTGTGCAGGAAAAATAATAAACACACAAAACAATTATGATACTTATGGAATAATATTGTTCTGAAAAAAGTGTGTGTTCATTGTGCTTTTCCGTTTGTGATAATAAACTTGCAATGTGTGTGTGCTGATAGAGCCAATCTTTGAAGAGCGTTTCCTGAGTGGTTTTACTTGTAAATTATGTTTATACTTTAAAGCACAAAATGAGAGATGGTCCCTGGAGTCGTCTATTATTCCTGTTGATTTATATTTCTCTCGTGTCATGTGACCTCAGAACCGCTTAAAGACGGGAAAGCAGGAATAGGGGAACTGAAATGCTTGAAATGCCAATTCAACTGCAGTGTCTACATTTCCCCTTTCCTCTGCGCACAGCTGCGCAAGTTAGGCGCAGCTTTGACTCAAAGAAACACACCCACAATTACGACCAAATTTTCAGACTCGCTCGGTGCAGCAGTCCCTATCATTTCCAACGGCAACCTTCTGTGTCATGTGTTGATCTCGCGAGAGCATTAGCTGTTTCTACTGCGATCTGGGCTGCAGCAGGCTGAGGCACACTGCGAGAAGGTAAGAGGGGACGCACATCATGGCGGATAGAGACAGTGGCAGTGAGCACGGAGGATTCGCCACGGGCCCCGGCGCCGGCCCGATGCACCCGTCCCGCCTTCAGCACGACACCGAGGAGCTTGCCTCAAAACGCGTTGACATCCAGAACAAGCGCTTCTACCTGGACGTCAAGCAGAACGCCAAAGGCCGCTTCCTGAAGATAGCTGAGGTCGGGGCCGGAGGAAACAAGAGCCGCCTGACTCTCTCGATGTCAGTAGCTGTGGAGTTCCGTGACTACTTAGGGGACTTCATCGAGCATTACGCCCAGCTGGGCCCTAGTAACCCTGAGATGGTGCAGGACGAGCCCCGGCGGGCCCTAAAGAGCGAGTTTCTGGTGCGGGAGAATCGGAAGTATTACATGGATTTAAAAGAAAACCAGAGGGGGCGGTTTCTGAGGATCCGTCAAACCGTGAATCGGGGGCCCGGATTGGGAACTGCACAAGGCCAGACCATCGCGCTTCCAGCCCAGGGACTCATTGAGTTCCGCGACGCGTTGGCTAAACTCATCGATGATTACGGAGTGGACGAGGAGCCCGCGGAGCTACCGGAAGGCACTTCACTTACGGTGGACAATAAGCGCTTCTTTTTCGATGTGGGCTCGAACAAGTATGGAGTGTTCATGCGCGTTAGCGAGGTGAAGCCGACCTACCGCAACTCCATCACAGTGCCCTGCAAAGTGTGGTCCAAATTCGGCGCAACGTTCTGTAAATACGCGGACGAGATGAAGCGGATCCAAGAGCGGAGTCGAGAGAGGAGGGCACGCGAGCTGCTACCGGAGGGCCTACATGGAGACGAAGCAGACGAGGATTGATGGATATACGGATTTCAGACGAGACAGAGAGAGACCGCTGAAAAAAAATAAAAAAAATATATATATGAAATAACGAATGACATTTAATCAAACGTTACTGTAAATGTTAAAAGCGCGAGAGAGAATTCCAAGGGATCACCCTACCACAACCTTCACAGACTTGCAGTTACATCCCACCCATCGCCGGATACTACCCACTTACCACCGTACTACAGTAAGCCGCTGCTATCAGTAACATTGGTCTATGAACCGTTTTCTGCTCACAAAAAATGATATTGGACCGGAGTTTGTCTCTCCCCTGTCAACAGCCAGTTTTCTACACGTACAGGCCATTGAAATGGGTTCCAAAGTGCAAATTCAAGATGTTATAGCGAAAAAAAGAAAAGAATATATATATATACGTTTTTATGTGTGCTAACATTTGACTCCAGCACAAATCAAATAATATTTAGGAGTTTTATGAAATAAAACTTCAGCCTAGAAGTTTACACAGAGTATATGGTACGCAGATAGCCTACTAAAGCAAGGCCGTTACGTCCTTGTGTGTTTGTACGCACAGTGTACAGGCTCTGGAAGACGTGTTAACAAGCATCTATCTGGAAAAAAGGAAAAAAAAACTAAAAGTAAACATGCATTTGAAGAATTAGAGGTACTTTATATTCACCTGTTTGCCATTTTGAAATAGTAGAGACGGCAGACGAGAGCGTCAGGTCGCAGGTGACGTCCCATTATGACCAGTGCGCAAGTCCTAATATTGAATATCAGCCCCCAGCACCCGTACCCCCTTGGGAAAATGGAATGACAAAAAGTGCTAACTTAGAATAATGAAATATGATTTTGTGAATCAGATGTATTTAAATTCTGAACATGCCCACGTTTTCTGTGGGAGTATTCTTTTGTTTCTTTCTCTCTTTTTGGGGTGGGCGGGAGGGGGGGTTATACAAAGCAGGAGCTGTCCACCAGTACGAGCTTGAGTCGTGTTCTACGAGAGAAGAATCCATGCGGGCGGCACGTGAGGCCCACGCGGATCGTCCTCTACAACGTCAAAAACAACCTGGTGCCTTATCCCTGCTCCACATGTTTACATGCTCCACGCGCCCCGACGCTTTCAGTCACTCGTCTTGCTTCGTCTTTGGCTCACTGCAGGCGCGTTACTGCGACACTTGTGGTGCTCCTAAACGGACTTGTCATTAGAAGCCAAACTCAAAACACAAAGTAGCCTACTCGGCTTTCCTCTCTGTCTTGTCATCTGGAGAAGCCGACGGTGATCTGCAGAGATCAAGCTGCGCGGTGATGTAAACATGGATAACTTCACCTGGAGGGATGAGGGACTGCTCGTAAAGCTCTGTGTGAAACACAAACATGGAAAAAGTAAAGTTGTACATGGTTGTTGTCCTGTGGGTGGGTGTGGAAGGGGTGTTGGTGCGTGCAGGGGGGGGGGGGGGATTGTTTATGGTGCTACTTCCCACGCGCGCTGTGGGAATTTGCCGGTCTTGCTAAAACAAAATCACTTTGCTTACCTCTTTGTTTTGTCGATGTGACGTCACTCCACACGTTGTCATATTCCAGCGCATCTTCTCAAAAGGTAACAATATTTCAGTATCGCGTGCAATATGGTTGCCTACGTGCCAACCGTGGCATTTTCTGTGTACCGATGGAACCAGTTCTCTCTATAAGACGCATAGGACTGAATTCTCCCTTACGACGGATATGTGAAGCACTTCTTGGCACTTCTTGATTTTTTTTTATTAACACGCAAAAATATAGAAAAGATTAAAGGATGACAGACCTCCTCGTGGTTTGGTCCCCGTTTTGGCGGAGTCCTGCGCCACAGGTTCTATCTTGGCACTCGGCTATGGAGACATACGGAGCAGAGACGTCCATCTCTCCTTGCGAGTATCCTCGGCACTGTGTCCGTGGCTACGAGTCGTGCCTAGTCCGACGAGTGACGCACCGGTAGAGCCGCGTACGAGCCCGGAGTAGGCTCTCCACAGGTGGACGTTCCCATGCAGTTCGCTGCTCCAGCGTGTTTGATACATTCTCACTCTCTTAAAGTTCAGAACTACTGGCACAATGCTTGCCGAAAAGAGAGACTTAAGTTATTTTAAAAGCATCTTTAACGAATGTTGTGTAAAGAAAACAATTTAAAAACAACAACAAATCTTTAATTTATTTTGACTCCCTCTATAAAAAAGTATAACCAATGTCAGAGTTGAAGAAAGCAAGATTCCTCTGAACGTTATTAATTATTATTATTATTATTTAGCTTTGTTCTGCTACTTCATGTCTACAACTGTTTCTGAAGTCCTGTTTGAGATCAGGCTGCGTGTGGCATTTAGCTGTGACACAGGCACACACAATATCTTTCTCTCACCTTCTCCTTTACCCATGTATGCACACACACACACACACACACACTCTCTCTCTCTCTCTCTCTCTCACACACACACTCTATCTCGCTCTCTTTCTCTCTCTTTCTCTCTCTCTCTCACTCACACACACACACACACACACCATCATCGGCTGAGTGGGTCTACCTTTTGTCTGACCAGATGACCTAATCTCAGATTCAAACTTCAGACTCGTTCTTGGTTTGAGGCAGACTGCAAACGAATTAACAGAGGCCATGGCAGCATCCATCCCTGACACTATTGTACATCCTGACAAAACTCCTGCTTGAACACTCTGTAGAAGTTTGTTTCTCAGAAGGGCGAGCTCCTCCTCTTGACTCCACTCACATTTTCTGAGTGAACTGAGTTTACTAGAGAGATGATTAGGAGCACCACACCATGCCACCAACAAATAGGCTACTAGTGGACACAAGGACAGAGCTGGCCAGGGTTCGATCCAGGTCTAGACCAGATCCAGTCTAGAGAGCAGCCTTCCATCGCTTGCCTCCATACCTCTCAGCATGTGCAATGCCTATGGTTAGCTTTTGTTAACATGAGCAATGCCTATGGTTAGCTTTTGTTAGCTAACATGTGCAATGCCGATGGTTAGCCCTTATTAGCTAACAAGGGGAACGTCTATCCTCTACTTATGCCATTCGGTCCGAGGTATGTTGACCCTTCAGCATGCGTAGGACTTGCGAGTTATGTTGGACGTCCTTGTGTGTGTGTGTGTGTGTGTAGGCTTGTGTTTGTTATAGAGAGAGAGAGAGAGAGAGATATTTAGCTTCCGTTCACTGTCCCTGTGATCCTCTTTGGAGGTCTCTCTCGTACACAGACTTGTCCAGCTCTCCCCTCCTCTGTGTGCCGTGTGCCGTGAACAGCTCTAGGAAATGGAAACTGGAAAGCACCCTGACTCCCCTGTTACTCTGTGACTGGGTTTATCTGCAGACCACAGATATATGGCGGAGATGTAGAGGGTGGCCCTTAGAAAACACAAGAGGAAAAAAAAGACTAACAAACATGGAAAACACAACATACGTTTGTGCTGAAATGCCTCTTAAATGCTCAGAAACATACGCACATGTTTTACTTTCTAAGTGTGATTCTTTAAAAAGAGACTAATCGCTCATCCTTAATGGCTGAAATGGCACTAAAACAGCTCTTTCTTAGTGTGTGTGTGAGTGTGTGTGTGTGAGAGAGAGAGAGAGAGTGAGTGAGCTACTGAAACAGTACTAAAACAGATGTCTCGGTGGGTATGTGTGTGTTTGCACGTTTGTGTGTGTGTGAGAGAGAGAGCTACTGAAACAGCACTAAAACAGCTGTCTTAGTGCATACTGCCTGGCTTGGAGGTAATGCACAGAGGAGACCAATCAACTCTCATGTTATGATTGTTTTCTTAGCAACAACCTCTGACCTTCGCTAGGTGGGCCTCTATAGCCAGAGGTGTCCATCCATGCCCTCCTGCCGTAGGATAGTACTGAGTGGCGGGTCGTGTGGTGGCACTTTTTCTTTTTAGTGTTAGGAAACTCCCCTGTTAGAGGTGCTTGTTCTGGTCTTACCTGCCATCATAAGTCAGTGTGTGGACGCACACTTAAGACCAGTAATGACTGACCTGAGAAAAAAAAAAAAAAACATCTCAAAATCATGTAAACAGCCCATTAAATCAACAGAAAACCCAAGAGAGCAAAAAAAGTATAAAAAAGACTAAACAAAAAAAAAATATTAAATTTTAAAAAGACATATATTTTTGTGCTTGTATTTGTGTATGTGTGCGTGTGTGTTTGTTTGTGTGAGTGTGAGTCATTTAGGAAGATTCCATTTCGGTTTACAAAGAAAAAAATCACCCACAAAAAAAAAATAAAAATCAATGTGTTCTGGAAAACCGGTTTAGAACCATTCTAAAGGGAACCGCAGACAGGTAACACACTGTCTGTTGGTGCTCAAACACACCCATTCCACTGTTTGCAATGAGCAAATGGTTTGGTTAGGTGTGTGTATGTGTGTGTGTTTTATGTGTGTGTGAGACAGAGTTGAAGACACACTAACAGATTGTACAGGCCGAATCTCCTCTTGCTCCTTCTGATGGGAGATCGGCAGTTCTGTCATGCAGTACTTCCATGGCCTCGAGCGCCAGTCGTTGAAGGCAGGGGACTATGATGTGTTGTAGTATGGGATCCATGAAAGGCAGTGATTATAACATAAGTGTGTGTGGTGGGGTGTTGGTCCAAGATGGAGGGAGGGCGGTATTGGTCTCATGAGGCAGAGGTTTACTGCACAAGGACATCTCACACATATCCTGTGCTCATTTTCTTTTTAAACCCAGACAAATGTGTTGTACTTAAAAAAAATCTATCTATAAATATTATATATATATATATATATATATATATATATATATACATACATATATATGACCTGTGGTGTGTGTGTATATATGGTTTGTTACATATGATGCTCCTCTTTATGGAAAAAAAGATAACACATAGATATATCTCTCTATATAAATATATATAAATATATAAATACATACAGGAAAAGCATATTGCTGTTTCTTTTTTTTCCTTTGAATTTTGTACTTAACAAGCATTGAATCAAATGGATGAATACTTGCACTTTAAATGTATTAAGATAAGTAAAAAAAATCTGCATATTATTTTTGATAGGAGAATCTCACATTCAAAGAAATATGAAATTACTTTCCAGGCTTCGTGACAATTTGCTGTCGGGCAGAAATGTATCAAGCTCTTCTTACTTCCTGAAGTCTATTTTGTGTGTGTTGGAGACGGTTAACTGAACTCAACTGCATGGTGAAGCAGTAGTGAAGACTCTTCTTTTCTCTAGTTGGTTTGAAAAAAACAAAACAAACAAAAAAAATTACAAACTTGTCTGATGATTAAAACAACTGTGATCAACAAACTCATGCATCTATGTTTAACTTCTCTCACTATTCTAGATGTTTTCTTTTCTTTTTTGCCTTTCCTTACGACATGAATATGGTGCTTCAATTGGCTTAGATCTCCTCCAAACTGTACCCCTTATCATTATAGCCATCATCACCATCACCATTACTACCATTGTCGTCGACAGGATAAGCCGTATCTTAATGTTTTTTCTCCATTCCTTGCTGTTTGTGTATACTCACCACTTTATGAAGTTTCTGTTGTTGGTAAACAGTGTGTTTTGTACAGGTATAATGTTTTCTGAGTTGGAGAGCCTCTTTTCGTCTGAAAATGACTAATTGCAATAAAACATTCATTCCTCCCTGAGCTGCGTGGTTTCCGCCGTGTCGTGTTGTGTCTAGCAGGCGTCTCATCACTGTGAGGTCATTTGGAGACCAGAAGCTACAGAAGTTTCAGGCACTTTGCCCATCTTTCAAATAAGGGCCCATCATGGGCAAAGTCAGGACTTAAGTCTTTGAAGACGGCAGACCACCAGAGCTTCCTTTAGAAATGGCCTAGGAGATTTCAAATATAAGCACAGATATATGGTGAAAGGTCATGATCGATGTTTCTGTTAGGCACATGGACTATTGATGACCTCAGTAATAATCAGCTGTTAAGTAGAGAATGCTTGGCCTTCCAGGCCACTCCCCTTCCCCTCTATACTGGCCATCACAACGTGGCAGTGGAATAGCAACAGAACTGATTATGAAGTGTTTACCCAAAGACCCTTCAACCCTTTCTGGTTTACCTCTGCTAGGTCAGCATTACACTCTAAAAGATTAAGGTGCTTAAATGGTTCTTTTCATCACTATATGGTTCCATAAAGAACCATGATTTTGCATTGAACCTTTACATCAAGTGAAAGGTTCTTCACATTGGAAATGCAACCAAAAGCAGCATTTAGAGCCCCATACTAACATAATCAATTAATTAGATTGATCAAACTATGGACATTATTAATAATGAATCACAAGAAAGGATACATACTGAAGTTCATGTTGCCAACATCTAGTATACCTCAAACCATTAAGTCAATTAGTTGCCAAGCTATTTTTGAATGCCAGCACTAAGACATATTACATAAAAGGTAGGTGCATAATGACATACTAATGTTAATGATTGACTACATAATAATGAATTGCAGGTAATGCAGATTTAATATTAATCCTCCTCTAAAGATGCAAGGTTAGTTAAAGAGTTTTAATACCCAGTTTTATAAACTCTATATAAAGTACATAATTTAACATCCTCATCTTCCAACTTTTAATTCAGTCTCAAGTGATCTGGAGGATACTGTAGATGTTATGTTAAGCTATGTATGTAGTTTCCATCAGACAAACAACATTCCCCCAGTACTCAAATTCTACACAGGGGTTCATCATTAGGTTTTTCAATCTTTAAACTAATGGACTGGTATTTGGAACTTGGTTTTGTGTTTCTATTTTAAACTCTTTATAAACTTTTTTTTTAATTTTTCTATGTTTAAATGGCAATTTGATCAGAACATCTACAGTTTTATAATGATAAATGTTTCCTCCATCCTGCTGGGTATGCTGAAAGGAAAATCCTGTACTTCACTGTGGTAATTCATAGTGAACAAGTGTTCTTTTTATACATAATAATGATTTTGGTAAGTTAGATATTGCAAGACATTTCTGTGTTTCTTAATGCAAAAGGTGTCTGCTGTAAGTATCTGTGATGTTGTGGTCTATGAAGGCTGTAAGTCACACATGCTTTCCCCAGACAATGGGATTTTTACAGCGTAAAGGTGTACACTGTACACTCCCTGGTGTTATTTGCGATGATATATCATGATGTCAGGGGTAGAAACTGAGGAGAAACGGATCAGGCCCAGGGGGACGGACCCAGACCAGCTCGGGAACTACCACCAGCCTGGGTGGCGCCATTCCAAACAACGCGTCAATCATATAGGAGCTATCCATGGTCCTGAAGAAAAGCTTAATTATAAGGGCAGGTCTGGTGTCCTAACGTGACGCATATTTATTCTATAAACATGAATGTGTGTCACAAACCAACACAGCTTAGATTGGGAACAGATAATGTTTAACAGTTAAATCAAAGGAAAATATGTCAAGCCTGGTGTCAAGTTTTTCAATAATAACAATATTGTTTATCTTTAATGTGAGTCCGTATATCCAATATCTTTATAGATAGCAACAATCCATTTTCCCAAAGCGACCAGTGATTTTTGTAGTATTAATTGGGTTTCATGATATGGTTTTGTAAATATGCAGGATAATGATATATGAAGGCTTGCAACATTCAGGATATAGACACATGGTATTGATTAGGCTAGTTAAGACAACGGGTAAGGTAAACTCCCGTGCTGATAGTTTACTTAAGTAATTTACTGCGTTAAAGTTAAAGGGAAATGAAATGCAGACCAAACACATTTATTTTAAAAAAGGACTTTATGAAGCACTTTTACTTGTCACCAGCAAAGGCGCTTTTCATCTGTTGTGTCCTAACATGTAACAAATAGCCATGACCAATTAAATAAAAACATTTCTCCAGAGTAAACGTGACAAGAAAGTGCCCAGAAAAAGAGAGCGCGCAATCACGGAGTTAGATCACTTCAGCCAAACTCCCCGTGTTAAAGCGAGATTAAACATAGACGGATAATCACAGTCTCTAGTACAACAGCATTTGCTTGCTACCCTAAATACCGGGGAAAGTCATATCAGCACAACAGCCAGGGCGGGGAGGCGTAATACAAGAGAATAAGAAAGCCGTTACTAAGAATGTATATAAAAAGCACTTCTAATTTCACCCCAGATCTCTCGCAATCTGCAGGAAAAAAAGCTCACTTCGCGTCTATGGTGCCACGTGTCCTAACCAAGCCAAGCAGCACGTGTGTCCTACGAGGGTTAGTGGCGCGAGGGGGCAGGGAAGGCGTCCGTGTCCCGGTGGAAGACTCCAGAACAGTAGTACCATTTAACGCCCAGTGCCGTGGGCTCCAGGCTCGGATGACACCCCACTGTCCCTCCCTATGGATGCTAATGATTGGTCTAGTACATTTCTCCGACGGCTACATTTATCTGGACTACTTTTAAGCTTCAAGAGAGAGCGTGGGGGCAGTCCCGCTGCGTTTCTGTTATATATTTTCACTTTTTAAATAACATATTACAATGTTACAGTGACATGACGGATTCCATTACAGAGCTAGACCGTGGGTCAATATTCTATGGAGGCAGAGAGGTGATGGGATATGTAGTCCATTACAACAGCCATTCAGAAGGTAGTCAATTTCAGCGTTGAGCTTGTGGGAGATGCAGTCCTTTTCACAGATGATTGGAAATGTAGTCCATTTCAGTAGCCAGGCTGTAGGAGGTGCAGTCCTTAATCTCTGACAGTGGTACTCTGATCGAACACAGGAGATAACAGATCCTGAGGTCATCCACGCATAGAGCTGTTCACAGACAGCACCCTCTCCATCAACATAACAGAACCCTTAACTTTTACACACCGCCATACATTCTACAGTATGTCTCTTTCATCTTTCTGTCTCACGCGTTCATCTCTCTTTATTTCCCTCTCAGACTTTCAAACTCATACCAATATGGAGACATACATTGTCACACAGAGCCTCACACACACCTCATCCCACTTCCATAAAATACTTAGCATTTCCTCAGACCACTTCAGTCCGCAGTCTTTACATACAGCGTGCATAAAACATGGAATAAGTCATTACACGGTCCTATACATCTCATAATAGTGTCACTCTAGCAGTAACCCCTCTCTGCTGGAGGTCCACACTGTCCCATCATGCAGCATTCTGGCCCATAGCAATGGTGTGGTATTGAGAATCTCAGATAGCTCAGCAACTCCTCTCTCGCCATAGAGCTGCAAGTCCCAAAACAAACAAACAAATAATAAATAAAAAGAATAAATAAACTATTATGGTCAGTCAAGAGTTCAGGCTTTCTCTCTTATTGTGAGAGTTATAAGTCCATAGAAACTACTACGGACGGTGTGTGCAATTCTCTGTGTGGTTCTACATGTTACATGGGGCAGTCTTTGTGTGTGTGTGTGTGTGTGTGTGTGTGTGTGTGTGTGTGTGTGTGTGTGTGTGTGTGTGTGTGTGTGTGTGTGTATGTTTGTGAGTGTGGGTATGTTTGTGTGTGTGTGTGTGTGTGTGTATGTATATTTGTGTACAAGTGTGTATGTGAGTGTGTGTATGTATTTGAGTGTGTGTGTGTGTGTGTATGTATATGTTGTGTGTGTGTGTGTGTGTGTGTGGTTGTGTGTGAGTCTTGGTTTGTGTTGCTTTGTCAGATGGGCTGAGCCCTTGTAAGAAACCACCCCACACATCCTAAACTCCACCCTCTCTGATTAAACCACACTCTGATGGCAGCAGTACCACCAAAAGTTCCAGATCTATGACGTCATGCAGGCGTGATGTCACTGTGACGTGACATCGTAGTGGTTCCCATGGTTCCTCTGCTGACGATCTGTCCCGTCCTCTTGGAGGATTTCTCTTTCTATGTTGCATTTGGCACAGAATGGAATGCTAGTGGCAACCAGGGTTGTGCACAATTTGAATTGCAATTCTGCTTCCTGTTTGCTACCTCAATTGAAATGCCAGTGAAATTCAAGAATTGAATTGGAATTTAAGAGCCAGTTTCAATTAAATTCTGGAATTTTGCACAAGCCTGGTGGCAACACTGCAGTTGTCAGGACAACAGCTATAATACTTATGGTGGCACTAAGCCCATGGACTGGGGACTTAAGGAGCTATTTATGCTACATTTGTTTTGTTTTTGCTTTTTTGTGTTCTGTTTTTTTTCCTCCACTCCTATTTTCCACTCCTCCTCTCAAGCGCAGAGGTCAGAGAGCAAAGGTTAAAGGTCAGGTGTGAGGGAGGGGTGTGTCTGTGAGTGTGGAGTCGGTGTGTTTTACGTCGGTCTGTGTAGTACAGTGTTTATGTTTGGGATTTGTTAACGGCATTTGCCTTGCATTGAACATGGATGATGGATGTGTGTGTGTGTGTGTGTGCGTGCGTGTATGTGTGTGTGTGTGTGTGTGTGTGTGTGTGTGTGTGTGTATGTAAATGAAGTTTGTGAGTAAATGTTCTTGCATGTGTGTGTATGAATACTATGTGTGTGTGTGTGTGTGTGTGTGTTCAGCTCCGAGGGGGTGTCCGTGGCATGCTCCGTCCATTGATGCCGTGTCCAGGGCTGATGTGCGGGCTGGACTGGGTCTTGCGCATGATTCCGTCCCGTGCGGCTGCCTCGCCGCTCAGCACACACACCTCCAGACGGTCCAGGTCGTCCGTCTCCAGACGCAGCTTGGCCTGCAGCAGCGACGAGTATGTCTCATAACGGCTCCTCTGTGTGGACATGAGGGAGCAGAGTTACAGTCAGGGGCGGACTGGGACCAAAAATCGGCCCTGGCATATTTGGCCCAAGCGGCCCTCAAATCGGTCGGGCACACCTAATTAAATACAAAATCTTTGCATTACCCTCCTTAACTATGCATATATTTTCAACTGTCATGGAGCACTGAAAGTGATGTAGGCCTCATTGGCTATCACTCTGACTGATCAGAGGTAGCCATGGAGCACATGATCTCCATATTCAAGTAGGCTAACAAGCAATTATTAAAGAAGAGTTTCTGCTTGAATTCAAGGTATCATTTCAAATTATTCAATAGGCTACAATTGACAGCAGCACCAAAAATTACTGAAGCCTATGAGTAAAGAGTTAAATTGCCCAGATTGTCTTAGACATTAATGTAATTTATACCAGTTATCACTGTAGGACAACTGAAACAACACGAAACAGGGCTGTTGCTGGAAATATTTTATTCCTTTAGGCTATACTACATTGCTGGTACATTTTGGAACATTATAGCTATTAACTAATTATCTTTAATGTCTTCCAGTAGCCTATCGTATAGGTTAGTTACTGTATATTAGTTGGCTTGTGCATGAATATGACTTGATGTTTTGTAGCCTACATTTTCGTCAGTCTACAGTCTTTTAGCCCATCTTTACCATGATAACCCTTCCAAGTTAGAACCCTTTCGACGCTCTACTTTGAGAGACCAACCACCACTCATGCCATTGATGTTGAATTTTGGGTGTCTGACGGAAACTGATCAATCTGACCAACAATTAACATCGATTTGATGACACTCTTTTGCTGTCCGGGTTTACAAATCATTAATTTAGAACATTTAAGTTGCGCTATTTGTTATTATAATCACAGCATGACCTTACGTTATCATTACCATATCATTACATTATCGCAATTAATAAGTCATTATAATCATCATCGTCAGCATGGCATGTCACACATAGCCTACCTGCTCCACCACTGAGTTCTTATCATGTAGCCTCAACTAGGCTCCACCACCTGCTCACTGTCCCTTGCTCTGTATGCTTGCTTACATCCTCGTTCAAACTCAACGAACTTCAACATGTTGCTGACATATATTGTATTTTTGAAGCTTCTACATTGGTGTTACTTTTGCACTATTGTCACTACCGGCACCCGCCGCAATTTCGTGTAGGCAACTTCGATTAACTTTTGATGCGCTCACAAAATCCTGGCTCTGAGCCAAAATGCGAGGGGTGGGGCCTGACGTGAGCTGTTATTGGATCAGTCGAGTGTCAATATGGAAATGTTACCAATGGGCCGCTGGTTGTCCTTCCTTTGGGCCGATCGTTGGCCAATTGATTGATGATTAAATTATATATAGCCTATTCTATCGGCCCAAAAGGTGCGTCGGCCCACCGGGAAAATGCCCGGTATGCCAGATGGCCAGTCCGCCCATGGTTACAGTCAATCACACACACACACACACACACACACACACACACTCTCTCTCTCTCTCTCTCTCACACACACACACACTCACACACACAAACACATACTGTACACACACACACACACACACACACACACACACACACTCTCTCTCTCTCTCTCTCTCTCTCTCTCTCTCACACACACACACACACACTCTGCAGTAGGCAGACCAGGGAGAAGGGATACAGTGAGAGGAGATCACACACAGGGAGCAGATCATTTCTCTATTTGTCCATCCTTCCTCCCTCCGGTCCTAGCCCCTCCTGCTAATTCATGTTGTGAAGGAAACAAGGAAGGAACGATAGGAGGATTGAGGAATGAAGGAGAGACAGATATGAGAAATGAGACGTCCTGCTCACTCACACATCACTTTTAAGAGACGTCATTTACTGATGATGTGGCGCATCACCTCTTAGGCTAGAATAAACAGACCATTTGGCAGAGAATATGAACTTACTGTATACCAAAGCCTAAAAATATCATATGAACATGGACTATTCCCACTTATTTAGCCTGATAATGAGGTAGTTTGATAGTTCTCGAGACATGAATGAATACTTATTTAAATATAACATATGAACAAAACAAGCATCAACTTTGCATGGTAGTTCATGATTATTCCAGCAGAAAATGCTTCTGCGTAGGATGCCCTCGTTTATCCTCGCGTATCGGCCCTTCCACCTCTCTCCTCTCCCCTCGCTCTCACCTCCTCTGGTTGCAATTAGACAAATGAGACATCCTCGATGACGTCCAGCTTTGAGGAGCGAGGAGCGGTGCCACATGCAAATAGAGCTTTGGGATGTATCCACGGTCATCCCCCCTCTCGCCTTCCTCTACAGTCTTGCTGCTGTGCATTTCAGCAGCATAGCTAGCAACATCGCCCTCTAGTGTTAAACACGCTTTCATAATATATCACTGCCACCTAAGAGCTAATGTCTATTAGCAGTTCCACATTACCAATGCCATAATGTTGCTTTGCTGATGGTCTGTACATCTTCTTCACATTTTGATTCATATTAATGTTACATTTAGCATGTTATATTTAACATTAGATATATAATACAACAAATGAAACATGCCTGTAGCATATTAGTAATGTGCACACATATAGTAAATAAATAAGTCTTTCATGCAGAAGATCTTATAAATGCGATACAACACCAGTAACCATCACTACCATGTTGGAAGACAGGCTCATTAATGCTAAAAAAATATGAACGCAGAGAACGGACCGAAGGGTGATTTCGTCCATTTGCACATTCTCTGAAAGAATGAGCAACGTTTGAACGGAGCAACATTTGAAACGGATGTGTCTATTTTTATATGAAAGGGAGCATAAATTAGGCTTAAAACAGACACCCACACACACAGAAAGAGACAGAGAAAGAATGTGTTGAGAGAGGCTTTTCCTCTCTCTCTCTCTCTCTCTCTCTCTCTCTCCCACACACACAGACACACACTGAGAGGCTAACTAACCTCGTAGGCCAGGTAGTGTTCTTTGAGGCGGTGCTCCTCCGTATCTCTGCTCTTGGGAGAGAGCTCAGGCAAACTCCTTCTGTGTTCCTCCAGCTCCAGAGAGATCTGCTTCACCTTGTTCTCATGAGCGCACAGCTGCTCCTCCTGAACACACACACACACACACACACACACACACACACACACACACACACACACACACACACACACACGCGGCGCGCATAAGCGTTAGCACACACAAATAAATAAATAAATAAATAAATATGCAAATCCACACATGCAGACAATGGTAAATTATGACCACAATAGTCCTACACAACTTCGTGTAGTGGTGTTCTTCTTGAGAGTCCTTGTACAGTATAAGTGCATATGTGTGTTCTGTGTGTGTGGATATATGTGTGCATACATGACGCACGTACATTACATGTGAGTGTGTGCGTGCGTTGAATGTGTGTGTGTG
>NC_055970.1:25364624-25382124 GCF_018492685.1 Alosa sapidissima | reverse complement strand
AGTGTCCTCAGCAAGGAGGAGAGAGAGAGGTTGCAAGAGAAATAGAGAAAGCAAGAGAAATAGAGAAGGTATAGTAGTATAGTATAAGTGTCTACAGTGTGTGTGTGTGTGTGTGTGTGTGTGTGTGTGTCAGGATGTCTGGTCTAGGCTGCATAAGTCACAAAAATCTGATATCATTAAACTACATGAGGATGAAAATAACTCATACACATACCTTATGAGTAATTGTTGATCTGTTTGTTCTGCATGAATGCAACCCAACCAGTGCAAAGGTCTTTCTACTGCTAGTTAATAATTGTGCAATCAAGGGTTTCTGTCTTTGTGATTCATGGCCAATCATTTTAGAGCATTATAAAGCCCACCCATCAGCCTCATAACACCTGTAAATGGAGATATCGGATCATTACACAGTGAGGAGATCAATACCAGCGGAGCAAGCCCTCCCCATCCGATCAATAACGACCAATTGATCGGTTTCAGAGTGATTGATCAGAGTAAATGGTTTCCATGGAGAGAGTGAATAGATGCTCGTGCCTGGTTTTAGGTAAGACGCACTGAGGTAGACGAGGACGAAGGCCCCTATCTGATGATGACCTACATTGATGTTAAGAGTGTGTGTGTGTGTGTGTGTGTGTGTGTGTGTGTGTGTGTGTGTGTGTGTGTGTGTGTGTATGTGTGTGTGTGCATGTGCGTGTAGCACCAGGTTCCTACCTCCGCGCACACACTCATAAAGTCGGCAGCAGAGACATGAGACTGCTTGTCTATGACTCATAGGTAATCTCTCCTCATCCCTCTCTCTCTCTCTCTCTCTCTCTCCTCTTCTCTCCCTCCCTCTTCCTCCTGACAACTCTCCTTACTTTAACGCACCCACTCTATCTTTTTTCTTTTTTCTACATCCCTCTTTCCCACACAGTTCAATGCTTTATCTCCTCTGTTCTCCTCTCTCTCTTTCTATCTTTCTTTTCCTCCGCCTGACAAAACCCTCCCTCTGTCGTTTTATTTCTTTCTTCTGCATGCCTACTTGCTCTCTCTTGCTCTCTCTCAGTCGCGTGTCTAAGTCTTGCTCAAAGGGGTGTGTCATGCAGGGGTGTGGAGACTGAGGTGAGCTGCCATCATACAAAATCTCTCTGAACTTGAATGTGTTAGAATGCCAGTGTGTGTGTGTGTGTGTGTGTGTGTGTGTGTGTGTGTGTGTGTGTGTGTATGTGTGTGTGTGTTTGTGTGTGTGTGTCCTTTCTGTCAGCTTACATGTATTTAATTCAGTTTTCACAGCTCATGTTACATGACAGACAACTCAGCGATTTATAGTTATCCAACAAAATGATACAACAAATCACACACACAGACACACGCGCGCACACACACACACACACACACACACACTCACACACACACGGTTGTCAACTGCCACACTCTTTGGTGAGTGTGTGTTTGTGTGTGTGTGTGTGTGTGTGTGTGTGTTGCCTATCTGCCAGCTCATATGTATTTCATACAGTTAAAACATTTCCACAGCTCATGTTCTCTACTGGCAACCCAGCAACTTATAGTTAGCCAACAAAATAATATAAAACAATTAGTCATATCACACACACACACATAAAGTTGTCAACTGTCACACTGCTCAAAATGTGTGTGTGTGTGTGTGTGTGTGTGTGTGTGTGTGTGTGTGTGTGCGCGCGTGTGAGTATGTGTATGTGTGCATATGCATCTGTGTGTGCATGTCATCTCAGCAGCCCGCTGGCCATAGCATGAAGTAAACAAGTCACATGTTACACACAATCCATGACACAAGTTTGTTCAGGATTATGTTATAGGCTATAGTCTACCCTAGCCTACTGGTCTAATATCTAATATGGGGAAGCATCCCATTACAATTCAACACGAGTAAAATAATAATAAAAAAAACATGTTTAAATAAGTTATTTCCTTATAAATTTGAAATAGTGTGCGTGACAGAACTCTAAGAACTCACAGAAGTTCCAGCAGAAAGTCGAAGTGATGATCATATTCCTCTTTCCACATATTCCCGCCGTCACGGTCACTCAGTCTCGCGGACTGAGCGACATCCGCTGAGGCGTTCCTCCTGACCCCATTCGCCTTCGGCTGTAGTTTTCCCCCAACAAGCAGTTTAAGTAATCAGGTTCTTTCCTAATGAACTAACTTTTTCCCGGCGTCATATGCCGAGACGAACGCCGCTATCATCTCATCCCTAGGTTTTACCTCGTAAATCGAGGCGCAATGCCTTCTTACATGTGAGACAATTGAACACTATCTGAACGGGGCAAGAGCCCGGCGTCAAAGGCACGCACGCCCGAAGTTGGCTGTCGGGTAGTTTCGCGATTTCCCTTCGCGTTCCCAAACCCCGGCAAGCAGGGGAAGGGGGCGGAGAATTGTCCTGGAGAGTGCGACATATTTCCGCCGTTTTAAGAGCACAGCTGGCGGCGTGCCAGAAATCTACACCGCTGTACACCACTGTCCGCCACCAGCGGTGACATAAAACCTCAATCTGTCCGGTCCAGTTAATATAACACCTAGTGTGCAGGTGGCCTCGCACTGTGGAGAGTATTCATGGATCATATGTGTTTTATACGATGTGAATTGACCAAATAAGTTATTGTTTTGTCAGTCTTAAATGTAATTTGATTAAAAAAAAGAACAAAAAACAAGGACAGTATAGCCTACACACACAGCCCAGCAAATATAATACAGAACTGCTCCATGCACTGCTCTCTCTCTCTCACACACACACACACACACACACACACACACACACATACACACAGTAGCAGATTTCTATCACTATGGTATGACACATCCTGGCATGGTCTTGAATGTTTCCAGTTCCCTTATCTGTTAGGTTCATCATGCATACATGTGTGTGTGTGTGTGTGTGTGTGTGTGTGTGTGTGTGTGGGCCCGCATGTCTGTGTGTGTGTGTGTGATCTGCTTGATTCATGTCTCTCAGATGTCTGATGCTGGAACAGCTCTGTGATCCCTGCCTCTGGTGAGTAAATATCAGACTAGGGGCGAAGACAGACAGACACACACACACACACACACACACACACACACACACACACACACATGAACACACACACACACACACACACACACACACACACACACACACACACACACACACACACGCATGAGCCCCTCTGAAGTTGAGAGGATTACCAGCAGGGGAGAAGAGAAGAGACAGGAGGGAGGGAGAGAGTGAGAGAGAGAGAGACAAAAAGAGAGATAGAGAGAGAAAGAGAGAAGAATGGAGAGGGATATGATCACTGTAATTCTGTTTCTTGCTCCTCTCCAAACCACCTTCACCAGAAAGGACTGACTGAATCAGCATGCAGGAGGACAAAGATCCGCATATGCTGCGGAGGACATGTCTGAAAGCAAGTGTGTGTGTGTGTGTGTGTGTGTGTGTGTGTGTGTGTGTGAGAGAGAGAGAGAGAAAGAGAGAGAGAGAGACAGAGCGGGAGCAAAAGTGAGAGAGAGGCTTTGCACTGTCCTACTGGGATAAGTATGGGCTTGAAAAGACTCACCCTAAGAGGACAGTCAGTTTTGGGGTGTGGGGGATGGGTGGGGGTAGGGAGGAAGAGGAGGGGTTGAGGTGGGGGGGCTTGTTTTTTTTTGCAGAGGGACGATGAAGAGGGGAGAGGGAAAGTGAAGAGAATCTGAGTGAATGAGTCTACTGTGACAGAGTATAGAATGGAGGATGTAGCTTTTTATAAGCTTGGCCTGCATGCCAAATCTAAGCAGGGAGTATGTGTGTGTGTGTGTGTGTGTGTGTGTGTGTGTGTGTGTGTGTGTGTGTGATTTTCTGGGGGATGCAGGAGGAGTCTAGTTTAGTAAACACATGTTGTTCCTGTAAACAACTTCTCTATGATCACAGAACACACACACACACACACACACACACACACACACACACACACACACACACACACACACACGCACACGCACACGCATACACACACACACACACACATGCACACAGAGTTTAATGTTCTCCAGATTAATGGATGCCATAGAGGTCAATGAAAAACACATCTGTGTGTGTGTGTGTGTGTGTGTGTGTGTGTGTGTATGTGTGTGTGCATGTCGGTAACTCAGTAGGGGATTTGATGAGGAATGCAGGGGTATGGTCATGCTGAAAGGCCCAGGGCTGCAGTGTTGTGCTGCATACATGTGCTGTATAGTGCGCTTTCATGGGACTCAGTGTACATTTTTATGTACAGCCTGCGTTTATGTGTGTGTGTGTGTGTGTGTGTGTGTGTGTGTGTGTGTGTGTGTGTGTGTGTGTGTGTGTGTGTTTACATCTGTTAGATGCATACATGCAGTAAGACTATGTCTCTCTCCCTCTCTCTCTCTCTCTCTCTCACACACACACACACACATGCATGAGTGTGTGAGTGTGTATTCATGCTCTGGCTGTGAAAGAGGAAGGCAGGCTAGAGAGTGATGATGTCATGACTAAAACAATGCCTCATTCAGGGCCCAGTGGGGGAGAGGAAGCCCAGAGTCTTTAAAAAAGAGAAAAAAAACACAACATCTGCTGAGACAGAGAGGGAGAGAGGGAGAGAGAGAGAGAGAGAGGGAAAGAGAGAGAGAGAGAGGGAGGGAGAGATAACTTTTATCTAAATGAATGTCTGTACATGCATAAAAATTGAAACTTGAAATTGAGAGAGAGGGAGAGAGAGGAAGAAAGAGAGAGAAAGAGAGAAATAAGAGGAAGGGGGGGGGGGTTCACGAGGCACCAATCAGGCACCAATCCAAATCCAAATGTACTCTACTCCCAACGGGCGACTACATCATCTGTACCTCTCTAATGTATGTTGGTAATTGGTGAGGCCAAACAAGTAGGCAAAGGGTTCCCTACAAATTGACTTTGGGGTACCCACTGAGTAAAGGATGCCGCTACTTTATACTTTGTTTTCATTAAGAAGGATGCGATTGTCATGGTAACCCGTGGGTGCAGTGCACTTCTCTGGCACCATAATAGACATGGTAGTGACGGCCACTAGCACCCAGGGGCTCTAGCCTTGTTGCTAGCACCCTAATCTCCCGATGCTGGAGGTTGGCTAGTTCAGCTGGACTGTGCTTCTCTACCCAGAATAGATAACATGATCAACACAAAGTCGAGACTCCTAGAGTGTGGAGTTTGGGACAGCCAAAGGGTCATGTGCTGCTTTTGTGTTTGTGAACCAGACTGCTGACCATCAAATGTAGAGCGTACGCCCTCTGCTGGACAAGCTTGGATACTTTGTGTACTCATGTGAGTATTTTCATGTTTGCATGTGTGTATTTGTATCTGTTTGTGTGTGTGTGTGTGTGTGTGTGTGTGTGTGAATACCTGCCTCAAGGAGACTGGCATAAGTTTTCATCCACACACACACACACACACACACACACATACACAGAGGTTCATAAGAGACAGGGTACAGGGTACATGTGTGTGTGTGTGTGTGTGTGTGTGTGTGTGTGTGTGTGTGTGTGTGTGTGTGATTTTTCTGTTGTGTCCCAGTGTATTGTCTGTTGTGTCCCAGTGTATTGTGTCCTAGTGTATTGTCTGGTACAGAGGTTTTAAACACACACACCCACACCTACACTCACCCACACACACACAGTCTTACCTCATAGAGGTGGGGATGCCTGCGCTGTCCCCATTGCTGTGTGTGTCTGCGTGGAATCCGTTGGGAATGGCTCGCTGGCTCAGCACGTTTTCCGAGCGGCTTCCCGGAATGGTGGTCCGGAGCGGACTCCCGCCCCCCCCCTCCTCCGTTGGCCCGCACTGTCATCCCTCTTTCCTCCCCTTCCTCTCCCTCCCCCTCCTCCCCCTCTCCCTCCTGGACGGGCTCCAGCTCCAGCTCGGGCGGCTCCGGCCCCACCAGCGCCCTCTGCTGGATAAGCGGCGTGAGCGGCGCGTCGAAGCTCACGCAGCTGTCCGTCTCGTCGGTCAGCGACAGCACGTCCAGCGAGTCCAGCGAGCTGTAGCAGGTGCCGCCCCTCAGCAGCTCCGACTCCACAATGCGCTCGAAGGTGGAGCTGAAGCCGTCCTGCGCGTCGCGCGAGCACTCCTCGTCGTTTCCGCCATCACACTCGTCCTCCTCATCCCCCTCTCTCACACTCACTCTTCTCTCCCGCACCTCTCCATCCTCCTCCTCATCCTCCGTTGCCCCGGATACCTGCTCCACAATGAGTTCAAAAGCCGAGCTGAAAGTGTCCTGGTTCGGGTGTTCTGTCCCCTCCTCTCCTCCGCCTTCCTCCTCTTCCTCCTCCTCCTCCACCTTCCTCTCTCCTTCTACTGCTCTGCTCTGTTCTTCTCTTCCTCCTCCCTCCTCCTCCTCTTCGTCCTCCACCTCTGTGTCAGCGTCCTCCACAGAGCACTCAAATGTGGCGCTGAAGGTGTCACACTCTTCCTTCTCCTCCTCTTTTTTCTCCTCCTCTTCTCCTTCTGTCCGACTGACCTCGTCCATCATCCTGTTCGCAGCGCTGCGTTGTCATGGAAACGACAGGATTACATACAATAATCCACAACATAATGCTCAAACACAAATACACACCGAAATACACACACATATGAGCATGCACACACACACAAACACATACACACACTTACACACGTGTGCATGCACACACACACAAACACACACACGTACGGACACATATGCGCACACACACACACACACTTGCACGCACACACACACACACACACATTGCTAAAAACACATAGGCATACGCAGAAATCCAAAACATGGTACTTCAACAAACCTTCCTATATACACAGACACAAAGCATATTAAATACAATCCAACTGCAATGCTCTCTCTCACTGACACACACACACACACACACACACACACACACACACACACACACACACACACACACACACACACAGTAATCCTTATTGTAACTGTTACACACCAACACACATGCACTAATCTCAATTCTAAATGCCTACTGCCACAAAAATACTCTCTATCACACACACACACTTACACACAGAGGACCTCTACACACACGTTCACACACTGCACACAATCCAGCTCACTACTTAAGTACAGAGCTGCTGCAGTCTGCCAAGTATTTTCCCTATACATTCCTGCTCTTACAAACACATACTTAATCACACACACACACACACATACACACACACACACACACACACACACACACACACACCTATACATGTTTCCTCTCTGTGACACACGCACAGACACACACACACACACACACACACACACACACACACACACACACACACACCACACACACATACACAGACACACATACACACACGCACCTATACATGTTTCCTCTCTGTGACACACACGCACATACACACACACACACACACACACACACACACACACACACACACACACACACACACACACACACACACACAATACACACACACACACACACATGCACGCACACAGTCCCACTGGAGCACCAATGAGGACAGCTCAGCTGCATGCTGAGCCTAAAATACTCCACAACATTCTCCTGCCTGTGTTCCGGAAGCTGGCTCCAAATGTGACACACACATACACACACACACACACACACACACACACATTCACACACACACACACACACACACACACACACACACACACACACACACACACACACACGCATACACACTTATCAGACATAATAAGAACACACACGATACGTGTCACACATACACATATAGGCTGTCAGAATAAAGATATTAAATCATATTCAGCAGTTCTGTGTCTGGCATTTAATCCTATTGTGACATTTCCTGGACTGCCGTTGCCATGGTAGCACTAACCTCTTTGTGGGCTCATCTGTGTGTGTGTCCGGCTGGTCAGTGTGTTCTTCTACAGCGTCTGTCTCTGGGTCTGCACACCTGCTCTCCTCCTCTTCCTTGTCCTTTTCTGCTTCCTCTCCTCTCTCCTCTTCCTCTCCTCTCTCCTCTTGCTCCTCCTCTCCTCCATTCATCACCTTATCCTCCTCTTCCTTTCGTCCGCTCTCACCCTCTCTCTCCCCCTCTGCCGTGCAGTCCTCCACAGTCCCATCAGCCCCTGTGTCTGGACTGGGTGACTCAGCTGGTGGAGATCCAGCCTCCTCCCCAGCGCTCGGATCCTTGTGGCCCGGTTCAGGCTCTCTCTCCTGGGCCAGGCTCGGGTTCAGCTCAGCCTCTGCGGGGGTCTCCAGCACCGGTGGGTCACTCTGGCCCTCCTGGGTCATAGTGCCCACGTATTCCAGTCCAGCGGCAGCCCGCCCCTTCAGTGCTGTGGTCGCCTAGACGACCGTCTCTATGGGATGGGGGCAACAGATAGGCCTGTGGGGGGGGGGCGGGGGGGGCAGGAACAGGAAGTGAGGTATGAATACTGGATATGGTTCAGTGTGCCATAACAAAAACTAGGATACTTACCAATGGTCTGATTGACCGTTACCAATCGGCTGCAACCAATGTGAATTAAGACTGATATGACTACAACACATGTCCAATCAAACCCTTCTTATTTATACATGTGTGAGTGCACCAATCATATCACTGTAAAGCATAATCCAGCCAATCATGTTGTAGACAGACAGACAGACAGACATACATACAGATAGATAGATAGATAGATAGATATAGACAGAAAATATATATAACAATACTGTTAATGTATTATTATTATTATTATTATTATTATTATTATTATTATCATTATTAGTATTTATTTATTGACTATTGATTTGTTTGTTTCATTGCACTCATCACACAGAAGCTAGCATCTCTATCCATTCAAGGCTAACACAGTCTCACAGAAGCTCTCTGTCCATTCAAAGTTAACACAGTCTCACAGATGCTAGCATCTCTGTCCATTCAATGCTAACACAGTCTCACAGAACTAGCAAGCAAATGGTAAACATACATCCAGAAACAACTTTGTAAACAAAGTCCTTTGATGAGCCTTCAGACCAAACCATTCCTGCACTCACTGGGCTGCAAGGCTTTTGTTGTGTTTTAACAAGCACTCCTGCCATATGATTGGCTGCAAAGCAGTGGTGTGAAGTGAACAGGAGACAGCATGTGACAGAAAGAAGTGTGTGTGTGTGTGTGTGATACACAGATGTGTCCAAGATGAAGGGAGAGACAAGGGGGTGGGTGGAAAGGAGAGGGGGAGGTCTGAGGGAGAGAGGGATTGAGGAGGAGGGAGAGAGAGGGGAAGGGGAAAGAAGGAGAGAGGGATTGATGTAGAGGACACTAAAGGCGTGTTTGAGATGGTAATCCTCCGCAGAGCATCACTCTCATCTCTGATGTGTCAAATTCCCCTGCTATCCCTCTGTGTGTGTGTGTGTGTGTGTGTGTGTGTGTGTGTGTGTGTGTGTGTGTGTGTGTGTGTGTATGTGTGTGTGTGTGTGTGTGTGTGTGTCAATAAGCATACAAGTCCACCAGCTTGGTGAAGCCCAGATGAGAAACATGATGCATCTTTTGTAGTGGAAAATTACATATGTGATGTGTTTTCTGTGAGTTTATTAGTGCACATGGGTGTAAGAAAACACCATGCGTTTGCCTCTTCAATCATTCTCTTTATGTGTGTGTGTGTGTGTGTGTGTGTGTCTGTGTGTGTGTGGAGGGGGGCAGCCAGTTTGTATGTGTCTGTAAGTGTGCAAAAGATGACAGTTACACTGAGACAGAGATTTTTCAATGGGAAATCTCCTGAGAGATTGTGAGTGTTTGTGTGTGTGCTTATGTGTCAGTTTTCTGTGCATGTACAGCGTTTTAGAGTGGTACCACACACACACAAACACACACACAGTTGCCCTTTCACCCCATGCACCAACACTCAAAGAGAGACTAATGCACTCACACACACATATGCATATGTGATCATATCATATCATATCATATCATATCATATCATATCATATCATATCATAGGCCATATGCTTGTGGAATACATTAGAATTTCAATCAACCAAGAAACCCCACAGTAACATGAAGACTAATCGACATCACACAATGTCCCTTTCCCCATCTCATTTCACCTCCCTAGTCCTGTTAGCCTATCCCATTACTTATACTGCACATGATTATATTATACATCTACTGAGGGTAAAGAAATGGGACAGGCTAGCAAAGGACTAAATGCATGCTTCTACACATGATATGAGCACTATATCATGTTTACATGTGCTAAATTATTACAATATTTAGCACTATTTCCCTACATGCATGCTTCTACCCACATTTCCTACATGCATGCTTCGTACCCACATTATTTTCTAACCGCACTGTCACACAACACTGTTTGAGCGGTTAAGTGAATTGAGGTGCTCTTTCTTTTGCAATGCATTTGGGAGGCATGCCTACACACATGTGACTGTGTGAACATGTGCGCCTGGATGCTAGTGTGTGTGTGTGAGTGTGTGTGAGAGAGAGATGAAAGGTAGTAGTCCTACTGCTGTGTAGTCACAGCTGCAGGAGAGTAGTCAACACAATGCTCTGACACATGATTGCACTGTGTGTGTGCATGTGTGTGTGTGTTGGAAGTCTTCTTATTTGAGTTTTAGTTCACCTCACTTGTGCTTTGCATGTGTAGGTGTGCATGCATGTTCATGAGTGCACATATATGTTCCGTGCTTTAGGCCTACACTCAAGTGCATGCTTGCCTGTGTCTGTGTGTGTGTGTGTGTGTGTGTGTGTGTGTGTGTTTACGTGTGTGTGTGTGTGTGTGTTTTTGCGTGTTTGTGTGTGTGTGTTTGCGTGAGTGGTGTACAGTATGTGTGACGATTTGACTAAGTGAATGAGCTGCACTACTGTCAGCATAACGCCAGAGCTCTTTAGCATTCTCCATCTCCCTTAATGACTTCACACCACCTGTCAATCAAACTCCCTCTCCATTACCCAAGATAACCGTACACCAAAGACTGGACACTTAGACCACACACTCACCACAGCATACAGACTACAGCTATAAAGTGTACACTATTGAAGGCTTCATAGGAAAGACTGCAGAGTCATCAAAGCCTGAGCACAACAGACAACTCCAGACTAAGCACTCCTGCCAACCTCACACTAAAAAAAATTCAGAGTGGCCACACACTCTGCATTTCAGTCATAGGCACACTACTTCAGCATGACGTCAATACTGTATGTCCAGCCTGTTCATGAGAAGGCCTCCGTGATGATGCCTTCTGATTCTGTGTTTATGTATCGGGGGACTGTAATAACCTCAGGCTGAATCGGAATGCTCTAACATCACTGCTAATTCAGACTGATTCCGGCTTCCCTTGTGATTGCACTCTATTTTAGGCATAGCTACTGTGTGCTTGATAATTCATTTGCACGGGCTCATTCTTACGTAAGTCAGGGAGCGCACGCACCAATAGGAGCCTACTGTACATCTGCACTTTAAAAGCATATGAGCGGTATGTTAAATGAAAAATGTAAATGAAACTCCCTGCTGTCAATATGGTACCTTCAGTTAGCGTTGGATTTAGTTTAATTTACATGAGTACATGAGTGTACATGAGGGTAAGACTGGCATAGCATAAAAAAATAAAGGATTAAAGATATGTAATGACAGCAGAAATGCATTAGCGTGATTTTGTGCATGAGGTACATTGTATTGAAACCTGCATTGCTCAACAGGTTAGCCTGGCGAGCCAGACCCACATTAAAATGTAGGGTCTGGGCACTCACCGTTCGCAGTGCTCAGTCCGAGGGGCGGGATAATCAGTTGTCTTTCAAATTCCCTCTGCACGCAATAGGACGCAATAGAATATTTGTTTTCAAGTAGCAGGGAATTCAAGCCAAACCGTTGCAACTCTGCCATCAATCATTATGTTAAGCCCACCAAACGACTCTATACACGATTTCAAAGGCCTGATTAAGTTTCGATTTCTGGAGCTCACAAGCCAGCGGAGAGTTGCTAGACTAGCCCTGGCATCAAATGTAATAGTCATTAGATTTCTAGGCTATCAACAGGTAAGACTACACTTAAGATTACACTTAAGTTTAATGAAAGTAAAGTGTGACCTCCACTAAGAATCTTAAAGAAATTGCTTCTGCAATCACGAGTGATGGACACGTTATCCAGACCCCTCAGGAGTGACAGCAGTGAAATAAAATAATATTAGACGAATGACTGAATGAAAACTCCCACAGTAATCTGAGTGTCTTTCTTTTATGTTCCACTGTATTGTGTTCCTACAATTGTATCATTACTCTAGCCTGGTAATGTCAACAGTGGCTCTTCACACTTATGTGGGTCAAAGGTCAGACAAATAAACACACTCCTGACCCTCATTGGATCAGTGGGTTCTTATCCTCACTGGCTGATGGAGAGGGTGGTCCCTGGCAGCCTAGAGATTAGTTCCTCACAGGGACAGATAGGACAGTTCCTGGTGCTGATTGTTTAGAAACAAAATCCATTCCTGGCCATTTCGGAATGACTGAAAGAAATAGTTCCTGAGCATCAGCTGATAACAGGAAAGAATGGTCCCAGCCTCCAAATGGCTTCCAGAGAGCATGGACACTTCTTCACTATAACAACAGTTCTTAGCTTTTACTGGTTAACAGAAGGAACAGTTCTAAGCCTTACTGTTCAACAGACTGAGCAGTTCTTAGGCCTTAACAGAAAGAGCCGTTCTGAGGCCCTACTGGTCGATAGAAAGAGGAGTTCTTAGCACTTACTGGTCGATAGAAAGAGCAGTTCTAAACCTCTTACTGGTTGACAGAAAGAACAGTTCTTAGCCCTTACTGGTCGTTAGAAAAAGCCGTTCTGAGCCCTTACTGGTCGGCAGAAAGAGCAGTTCTGAGCCCTCACTGGTCGACAGAAAGAGCCGTGTAAACGCTTCACTGGTTTCCAGGAAGGAGGGCTCCAGGCCCAGACTGACATACTGGAGGAGCCGTTGATGCTCCACTCTGGCCCGGCCCTGCACACAGCAGCAGAGGCCACTCAGAAGCACTCAGTCTCCTGCATCAATACACTTACACACTTACACTTTCAAAAATGGCTGCCAAAGGTGTTTGACCTGTGTGTGCGTTTCAAGGTCATGAGTTGGGGTGAAGAGAAAGGTGCTGTCAGGCACATGACTCACATGACATGACAAGGCAGTCACAGGCCATAACAGGATCAAGCCAAACCAGAATTTGTGTCATAAAGAATGTCCAAACTTGAGGATAAAGTGTAAGGGTTGAGTGTTGTACCCACTTGTGTGTGTGTGTGTGTGTGTGTGTGTGTGTGTGTGTGTGTGTGTGTGTTAGCCTGGCTAATACCAAGCCACTTATCAAATCTCAGTTGAGATTGAAAATGGGTCTAAGGCAGCAATGAAATTAAACTTAAACCAGTATATTAAACTCTTAGCCAGTCTTTTCAGAGGTATATCTTAGCCAGTCTTTTCGGAGGCTAATATGTGTATGTGTGTGTCGTGTGTCTCTGACTCTGCATGCTGAGGAATGAGTGGGTACATACTGTATGTATGTCCAGAGTAAGTCGCTTTGGACAAGCGTCTGCCAAACACCATAGCCAAATAACCATGTGTGTATGTGTGTTTATATGTATGTGTGTGTGTGTGTCTGACAGACCCACCAGTATCTATCCATCAGCTTTGCAGAACAAGGGTCAGATATTAGATGCCAATCCACTTGATGTAGAGCTCCCTAATGCCCCCCCCCCCCCCGCGCCCATCATCTCCCCAGTCTGTGCGGGATTAGCTCTTTTATTTACTGTTGTGATTTAGTATTTATTTAGGTTTAGTATAGCTGTTAAATGAAGCGGTGAGTTTGGCTCAGTTGTTAAATGCAACAGTGGATAGGACACAGTCTGACTGTGCGGTGCTGAGATGCATCTGTTCAGTGGTGCCACAAGAGGAGCTTGGTTATTAAATTCAGCGATGAGCTGAGACTGGTTGATAACTGTACCACTAACTGGAGTCTGGCTGTTAAATGGACCGATGAGTTGAGCTTGATTGTTTCATGCAGTGGTGAGCTTCACTGAATGCTAAATGCAGAGGTTAGCGGTGTCTAGTTGTTAAATGAAGCGATTTGATGAGTTGTGGTTGTGGTTAATGTAGGGGTCAGTCAGGAGTCTGGAGTGGGTTTCTTGGTGTTTTATGCCCCCAACGCTGTCTTCAAGGCAGCACTGCCTGGAAGGCACTAGGGTTAGGCATAAGGTTAGGGTTAGTGTTGGGGTTAGGTTTAGGATTAGGTGCCTTTAAGTCAGCGGTGGCAGCGCTACCTGGAAGACGACGTTGGGGGCATAAAACACCATCGAGCCTGGAGTGGCTTGTTAAATCCGGTTGTCAAATGTAGAGTTGAGGTATGTTATGATTAGTGGTTAAATACTACAGTCTGAATGTTGCAAGCAATGGCAACAAATGTCTACATGTTAGAAGAAGTGATGATGAGTAGAACTTGGTTCTTAAATGGCAGTAAGTATAGTCTGGTTGTTAAATACAGGGATAAATAGAGTCTTGTTGCTAAATGCAGTCATGAGTGGCGTATGGTTGTTAAATGCAGCGATGAGTGGCGTATGGTTGTACAGTGATGTTTGGAGTTTACTGCAATGATAGATAGGGTCTGAGGAAGATGACATAACAGTGAATGCTCTGGACTGTATTATCTTTCTGTCTGTCCACCCCCTGCCCACTCCACTCCCTCTTTCTCACCAGCGTCTCCCTCCATCACACCTCAGTCTGGGCCACTAGAGCTTTCTTAAGGCTCCGTTATTGATCACATTAAAACAAGGCACCATCTCCCCAGTGAGACGAAATCAACATGCAGCCTCGGAGAGATATGGAAGGATAAGCAGGGAGAGAGAAGGACAAAGAGAAAAAGAGAGGGGGAGAGAGAGGGAGGGAGAGAGAGAGAGACAAAGGGAATGAGAGAGACCTGGGGGAATCCACAGAGACAGACTCAGACTATCAGATAGACCACCAGACAGACAGAGTAAGGCAGAAAGGAATGACATACAAAGAGAGAGAGATAGAGAGAAAGCGAAAGAAAGATGTGTGCATGTGTGTGTGTGTGTGTGCATGTGTGTGTGTGTGTGTGTGCATGTGTGTGTGTGCAAGTGTGTGTGTGTGTGTGTGTGTGTGTGTGTGTGTGTGTGTGTGCGTGTGTCTTTTCAACACACAACAAACACACACACACACACACACACACACACACACACACACACACACACACATTACACACTCACTACAACACAAGATTAAACGGATTAAACACACATACACTCACTATGTACGTACATCAAAAACATACTGACATGCCACCAATATCAAGGGTGGAATAAAAAATCCATTAATTAATATCTGAACACACCCACCAAAAACAGCCCTATATCTGTGCACACAACACACACACACACACGCACACACACACACACGCACAGAGACACACACACACAGATGGACAGATGCACAGACATAGACACAGATCGGCTCAGTGTGCCCAGGTGGGAGGGGAGGAGATGGATGAGATGGATGTCCACTCCGTCTGGTTACTCATCTAATGTGGGCTCCATACGCAAAGAGGAGAATCCTTCATCTTCCTGCTTCCAGCGCCTCTCTTTCTCTGTCTCATCTCTCTCTCCTTACCCACACAATCTCTCAATCTCTCTCTCTTTCTGTTGGTCTCATCTCTCTCTCCTTACCCACACCATCTCTCTCTCTCTCTCTCTCTGTCTGTCTCATCTCTTTCTCTCCTTACCCACACCATCTCTCTCTCAGTCACATTCTCTATGCATCCAGCAGCATGGTAGACTCATTGACCTACTAACCCTTTTCAGCTGCAAGACATCACAGCCCAGAGAACGTAAATGAATGGCACACAGACTGACTGGCATACAGCTAGAGCACGAGAGAGAAAAAAACACAGAGTTCAGGTGTAAGGTGAAGCTTTCATAATGTATTTCATTGAGGTGTAATTGCCCAGTCCTTACATGATGCTACGAACAAACGTTGAATGATGGCCTGGGAGATTCATAGGCAGTGTGAAGAATGGGAGTGTGGCGTGGGAGATGAGACGTGGTGTCTTCTTAACATGTCAACACTGTTTAATAGAGACGAAGACCACCCCTTAAGCGAGTGCGGGGCATCCATCCGTGAAAATGGGAACCCCTTAAATCACCTCGTTCTGTCAAAGCCTTGGCTTTCAAGGTCAAACGTCGCATTGCGTTGCGCCATAGCATCACTTACAACTACTTCACCCAAATCACAAAGGGGGGGGCAATGTCGGTGTGGTGTCGTGTATTGATTTCCATGTTTCTGCATCGATGGGGCAAAACAAAAGTAACCAGTGCGCTTGTTGAATGCGCCGCAGCTTTGGACTGAGAAAAATGGTCCAATCGACCGTTTACACATCCCACTCCTATGTCTAGCGCGCTCCTGTCTGCTCGTCTGACGCCTGGAGTTCAACTGAATTAATTGCCGGAGCGGGAGCTTGACTCGGCATGCTCGAGCTAACAATAGACCGCTAAATAAACATTAAGGGGAAGGTACTCGTTTTGGCCCAGCTTGGTCTCCTCTTGCCTGCCTCCTCCTAGGTCGTTAACGGCGTCAAATTGTACTGGGCGCGGGAGCTAAATCTTGTAATTGAGATGAAAGCGGCTGGCGGGGAGAGACTCCCCCACGCGCAGCCTCGCACCTGTGCCAACCTGCTCATCTTAGTAGAAACACCAGATTGTCAGTGGAAGGTGTTTAGGCCTGACAGCTTCCTTCTTCTGGTTTCCCTTTTCTTTCACACACACACACACACACACACAGGGAGTCCTTGTGTTTCGCGCGAGCTCACACACATACAGAGCAGCTGAAGCTTTCGCCGCAGCCATATTCCCCCAGCCTCCCGGTGCAGTAACCATGACAACAGGGTGGCTGGGAGACACTGTTCTCTCTCTCTCGGCTCGCGCTTTCTTCTATCCAAAATAGACCCCGCTAGCACGTCAATAGCGAGCTGCCCTGAAAAAAAAAAAAACAGTTTTCCTCCACCAAGGTCCCTACACAAACAGGCCAACAAACCCCTCACTAAGACTGGTCGGAACACGCGGCAACCTCCGTGTGTATCGCTGCCCATGGGTGTCCGAAAACTGCCGGTACAGCAAACATCACACACGCATCTCTTCCTACCCCTCTATTGATCCTACGAATGACAAGGACATTGTGCTTGGCTGAGACGGAAATTATTTAATTTCAGCTTCGGATAGTGATGCACTGCTTCATGAGGGCAATAAAGGGATTTTCAAGAGCTGCATGAAATGTGAACAGATTGATTTAGACCGTACCGTTTTAAGAAGATTACGACCTGACGAGCAAAACGCATAAAGCGTCTGCACTCACCGGCTTCACCGAGTCCAAGATGGGAAGAGGCAGTTGTGTTGTGCGTTGTTGTGTATCCCTCTACCTTCGCCCATCCACGCCAAACAATCCACAGCGTTCCTCTCTTTTTGGTGCACAGTCAGACGCATGCAGACATGTACACTCCTCTTTCGCGGACTCCCGTGCAGGCGAGGCAGCACGC
>NC_055970.1:25339624-25359624 GCF_018492685.1 Alosa sapidissima | reverse complement strand
ACACACACACACACACACACATGCACACACACTCAATAAATGACACAGCCACAGAGAGCTGATGATGTCATAAATGCAGTGCACAGGTGCATATTGGGAAATATAATCTTATTCTGTTGAGGCCAGATAACACTGCATATGCTCCAAGATGGATGTGTGTGTGTGTGAGTCAGTTTCCATTGTCATACTCATCCTGCATGTCACCGGCATCTCAGTATTCTTGCTTCAGGCTTATTCAGTAGCCTGGGATTAAATATACAGTCTGCAATTCTGGCCACAGGTTGTTGATGTTTCCACTCGACAGCCGATCAAATTACACCCCTTACCTCTCTTTCCCCAAAGAAACTTTCTGATTGGTCTGAAGAGCTTATGGCTCAATCTGAGCCACAATGTTTGTTTCCCATCTAGCAAGCTCTGTATGCACATGCCAGGGTATCCTCTTACACCCTAATGAATTGAGAGAAGCAACTCGCTAGATCAGACAAAAAGTGTACTGGGTTAGAACTGTGGACTTTGCCTTGAAGATCAGGTAGCATTGATTATTGATAAGGTGAAAGTACTCAGCCAATATGGGTGCTCTCTCAATAGACCGCTTTTGAAATAAGCTGTGCCCAAGTCCAAATGTTCTATGTTGAAAAAGATGCATTCGTTTAGAAACAATATACACAATACATATGTCCCCATTCCAACCATCCATTATTATTTATGGTCAACTGCATGATCGTTTGTAAGGTCAAGTTGGTCATTATTTGGACCCCAGTGGCCAGCCAATTAGCTGTGGTGATTATTACCTGGTGGACACCAGAGAAGCTTATGTGATCATTAGTAAGGGTCAGGTGATCACTAATTAAGATCAGGTGATTGATTCCAGGTGGTGGGCTGCGGTCTCAGCAGGTAATGGAGGCCAATGGGATTTTTAAGGGAGTCTACAGCGCTCCACAAATAGGTGCCACATTGTCACTTGACAAGCTCACACACGTACGCACGCACGCACGCACATACATACATCAGCGCTGTCAACATTTTGAACTGTCAAGGGGGCAAGCAATGGAATATATTGAGCAGTACTGACTGGGCATTGATGAGATGCATTTGCAAGCAACTTTGGATTATTAGTAGAGGGTTGCCAGTTCAATCCCCGATCAGTAGGAAAAATGTGGGCGGGGGAAGTAGTTGATCTCTGCTCACCCATGCCCGCATCCATGGCTAAAGTACCTAACCCCTCGCTGCTCCCCGCGCGCCACTGTAGCAGGTAGCTCACTGCTCTGGGTTAGGCTAGTGTGTGTGGTTCACCTCATTGCGTGCTCTGTGTGTTTCACTAATTCACGGATTGGGATAAATGCAGAGACCAAATTTCCCTCACGGGATCAAAAAAGTATCTATACTTATACTTACTTATACTTATACACTGTAAATGGAAACCATCTCTAACAAACTGCTGAGCTGTGACTGAGTTGGGCTGTCCACTGGGTAAGGTGGGCCTACTGCAGCCTCACACTTCACCACCTGTTATCATGAGGTAAGGTAAGTTTATTTATATAGCACCTGTAATCATTAGGTAAGGTAGGTTTATTTATATAGCACATTAGGACATTAGAAGTGTCATGGATGATGGCGCTGATGACAATCTCTGATCGCTGATCACAAGGATTTTTTTAGAATTTAACATATTGTTACAACATAACAATTCCAGATTGATTTCCTTAAAGCAACACCAAAGAACTTTTCCTCTGTCGCACGCACGTTATTTGTTCCGGCTTTGCAAATCACAATGTCCACAGACAAGGTAGAGAAAGCTGCATGATTTTCTGAAAGTATGATGTATACAGTCAGATATACATACAGATATACAGTCCTTGTAAGGTCTAAGAAAGACGTTGAAGTTTTTTGAAAAACCTTGCTCTCCTCTCATCTCTTGTTAAAATGCTTTTAGTGAAATTGTACCTCTTCTCCTTTTCTCTTAGACAGCCATTCTGGATTCTGGTATTTTACCCACAAAGCACTCTGAGATTACCCAGTAATGAGATGCACAGAAAACAGGCTATGTGTTACTGTCATTATTAATTCATACCATGTGATGGAATTACTCTGGTGTGTGTGTGTGTTTGTGTGATGTAGTGTCTTGGTTTCATGTGAGCGCAGAGATTATTTGATTTGGGCAGCACAGATAGGCTAAATGTTAAGCATATTGATCATCAGAGCATTGTTGATCAATGTCAGACTGTTGTTTTGTTTCCCTGGGAGGCCCATAGTTGCCATAGTAATAGAGTGAGAAATGTAGTCCTCCTCAACTTCTAGAATGAGTGAGAGAACTTTTAGGAAAGTGTCCTATTGGTCTCCTTGACGACAGTGCTGCGGCCCCCTGAGGATTAGCTTTCTGATTGGTTGAAGGAGACTCAGACATCTTCACAGAAAGCCCCATTTTACCCTGCAATGAAAACCTGCCTAAAGCATTTCAAACAACATAAATTGAGACATCGCATTTTTTATAAAACACTGAACAGTCCCTTGGCGTTGGGATTTGTTTTTTTGAAGATTATTTTTTTATTTTATTTCTTTGAAGGTGCCTATCATTCATTGGGGTCAGTCGAACATAATTTTATTATTTAGTGAACACCAGGGGGCGCTGTGAGTATGACAACTTGACAGCAGAGGACAGGGAAGGACAAAGAGGACAGTAGAAAACAGACGGAGAGGAATAGTGGAAAAGGGCAGAGAGGAGGAGAGAAACGTATTATTTATTTTTTCATTTTACAGAAAGAGACACATCACAATTTAATTTCTCTCATTTATATTTGATTGGACTTGGGATCTGTGTTGAGAGAGCATTTAAGCACACAGTTGTAGACACACATACAAATCAGCATATGACAAACACACACACACACACACACACACACAAAGAGTTGTGATAGGGAGCTTGCATACACACAGCAAACAGGGGAAAGTGTTTTCACAAGTCATTACACATCTTATAAAACCAGACTCAAGAGAGAGGCCTTAGAGCTGCAGCTGTGTGTGTGTGTGTGTGTGTGTGTGTGTGTGCGCACACATGTGTGTGTGTTAAAGCCTGACCATAACTGATTTTTATATGGCTATATATATAATTGCATAAAGTATCAGTTTGACATTCAACTTGCATGTGTGTAAACATGAAAGAGCAAATGAAAACAAAATCTCCATTAATCATACATACTCTCTCTCTCTCACACACACACACACATACACACAGAGAGAAAGGCAGAGAGAGAGAGAGAGAGAGATCTTCACGGAGGAGTGTAAACGTAAACATGCACACTCGTTTATACACAAAACACATAAATAGACTAGCCAAGACTCCCTCATGAACAAACCCCTCCACACACATGCAAACTATGCACAAACACACGTGACCAAAATGAGAAAAGCAGTTTAAGCATATTCTTTCACTCCATCTTACTTTTATTTACTCAAACAGACACACACACATACACACACACACACACACACACACACACACACACACAGGAACAGGCAAAAATACATCCAAATCAAATATTAAATTTCCTAATTTTACGTGTATCAAAATAAACTACTAAGTACAGTAGCCACACCATGAATCAAAATACTACTTTACATTTTGAAAATACTTAAATTTTGACAATAGATAGATACTTTATTGATCCCCAAGGGGAAATTCATACTCTTTAAAGGGAGCATGAAATCACTTTGCAAACCTTTCATATCTTTCTGACTCTCAATATTCTGGTCTGGGCAAATTACTAAGTCAGCTCCAGACGGAGGCTACATTCATTGTTTTGCACTTTCATGATGTCATCACATCACCGAAAGTAATGGTTTTGCCAAAATATTTGGCAGTATTTCTTACAAAAATACACACCTATAAAGTATTTTGATACAAAATACGAAGCCATTTACTTCAACAAAATAAAATACAAATGACAAAATACTATTTTGTATTTTAAATACATGTATCATAAATACGGCCACACACACACACACACACACACACACACACACACACACACACACACACATGCGCACACACACACACACAATATTGTGGACTGTCATATCTATATGACATCTACTGGAATATGATAACGTACTTTTTCTTCCAGTTGACACACTTACATGACCTGGAAAGTGGGAAAAGGAAGATGATTACAAACAAATGTTTTTATCTCTCTTAAATAGGTCACTACGCACACACACACACACACATAGGGCAATACACACACACACACACACACACACATAGGGCAATACACACACACACACACACACACACACACACACAGAGACACACACACAGATACACACACACACACACACACACACACTGAAAGGGAAGTGTCATTAGAAGAAAATCCAGGCAGGGAAATTGTAAACTTTCCCCAAGGATAAAGAGGAAAACCTGAAAACACTGACATGGACTGACCTTCATCGTGGAACAAACAACAAAGCTTATCAGCACACACACACACACACACACATACATACATCCAGACATACACACACCCTACACAGACACACACACAAACACATACACACACACACACACAGTTGCTTAGAGTTTCAGTGTTGCCGTTGTCCAAAAATAGCTGTTTAAATTGCTGTGTTTCACCACCGGGGAGGTGAAGAGTCTCAGTGTGATCAAATAGAGCTGAGCACCTGACTGCTGAGTTCCTGACTGCTGAGACACTGTGGAGCACGCCCACCGCGTGGACTACCTGTTCATGTGGATTACTGAGCTCCTCAACAACACGGCCTTTGCCTCTTTCTCTCTCTCTCTCTCTCTCTCTCTCTCCCATCTCTCTCGCATACTGTGCACAAATACTTTCTCTCTCCTATATATTTCTCTCTCTCATCTCTCTCTCTCTCTCCCATCTCTCTTTCTCTCTCTCACATCTCTCTCTCCCATATTTCTTTCTGTAATCACTCTCTCTCTCTCATTTCACTCTCTCACTCTCTCCCATCTTTCTCTTTTTCCCTATTAACTATCTCTTCCTCTCTCAAAACATTGAAAATACACAGAGACATATTAAATGTAAAATACACATGCTGTACATACACATAGAGGTGTACACACACACACACACACACACACACACACTCACACTCACACAAACACACTCACACATTCACACACACCAGTGTTGGGAGTAATGCGTTACAAAGTAATGCGTTACTGTAATTCCACTATACTTTAGTGGTAACGAACATGTAACAAAGTATTTTTGTAAATGAAGTAACACAATTACAAATATAGCTGCAAGCAGCAATGCGGGGGCCTAGCAGTGCGCTATAGCAGGAATGGCGTTGCCATGGCATGAGCAAGCACTCACAGCAAGAGGCCAAATAGATAGATAGATAGATAGATAGATAGATAGATAGATAGATAGATACTGTATTGATCCCCAGGGGAAATTCAAGACCAAAAATTACACCAATGTCCTTGTGCATTCTCACAATCAGCTACCATGTCCCTCTACCAAGTTTGGACTTCATACACCAAAGTGTTGCTTAGATGTGAGCTCACTTTCTTTATTACAGGACCCCTAGAGGCCAAATGAGACCACTTTCCTTGCATGTCCTCACAATCATCTAATATGTCCATGTATCAAGTTTGGACTTCATACAATGAAGTGTTGCTGAGATATGAGCCAGCTTCCTGTATTACAGCGCCCCCTATAGAGGCCAAATGATGCCAATTTCCTACTGTGTCCTCACAATCAGGTACCAAGTCCCTGTACGAAATTTGGACTTCATAATATCAAAGCGCTGCTAAGATAGGAGCTCACTTCCTGTATTGCAGCGCCCCCTATAGAGGCCAAATGATTCCAATTTCCTAGTGTGTCATCATAATCAGGTAACAGGTCCTTATACCAAGTTTGGACTTTGTACACCAACGCGTTGCTGAGATACAAGCTCACTTCCTGTATTACAGCGCCCCCTATAGAGGCCACATGATGCCAATTTCCTAGTGCGTCCTCACAATCAGATATCAAGTCCCTGTACCAAGTTTGGACTTCATACATTAAAGCATATCCGAGATGTTAGCCCACTTCCTGTTTGGTGGCTTCATCGCCATATTTGATTGGCTGTCACGGGCAAACAAAAATGAAATAAAAAAATCTGACAAGTATCGTTTGTGCGGCTCGGTCTGAAGATCATCTCCAACAAGTTCTGTGAAAATCGGATAAAATTTGTAACCGCTGAAACTTTTCGTAGAGTTTGGACTAAATCCAATATGGCGGAGGTCCAATATGGCGGAAAGTGATAGGATAGGGGTCGATGAACTCTGTATGGTCCAATGATTCAGACACTACCTCAATTGTGAAAATCAGACAAAAGAGTCAAGGATCACGCGCATGAACGCATGTCCAGCATTGAACTGGTGGTGGCGCTAGAGTGTTCAATGTATATGCATAAAAATTGCTGTGAGTGATTGGGACAGTGTCCTGACTAATGGTATCGAGTTTTGTTATGTTAACTCAAAGCGTCACAGAGATGTTAGTCCACTTCCTGTTTGGTGGGTTCATCACCATATTTGATTGGCTGTCACGGGCAAACAAAAATGAAATTGAAAAATCTGACAAGTATCGTTTGTGCGGCTCGGGCAGAAGATCATCTCCGCCAAGTTCTGTGAAAATCGGATGAAATTTGTGAACGCTGAAACTTTTCGTAGAGTTTGGACTAAATCCAATATGGCGGAAGTCCAATATGGCGGAAAGTGACGTAATAGGAGTCATTGAACTCAGGTCGGTCTAGGGACTCCAACAGTGCCTGATTTGTGAAAATCGGATGCACCATTCAATGGTCACATGCGTGAATGCAACCCAGTTTTGACCCATTGGTGGTGCTAGAGTGTTGGGCATAGAGTTCTGTAAATTGGTGAGAGTGATCATGGGACGGTCCTGAATCAGTGCGCCGAATTTCATAACTTTCGACCCAGCGGTTCAATTTTCGACCAAATTTTGACCCGTTGGTGGCGCTAGACGGCTGGGTTTAGAGATCCGTAAATTAGCGGGAGTGGTCAGTGAAGTGTCCCGAAACTTTCTGCCAAATGTCAGCACTTTTTAGCCAGGCGTTCTATGGGCTGCCATAGACTCCAATGGCGGAAGTATAATAATAGGAAAAGCTAGTAACTCAATGGGTGCCTTCGCAGCTTCGCTGCTAGGCCCCCAATTACTGAAATGTCAAAGAGTTCGTTACTTGCGTTACTCTGTTGATCTTGAAGGAATGACTGCAGACAAGATGACAGATGCACTGTCTCCCGACCTTAGCTGTGTTTCCAGCGATTGTGTTTTATGTTTAGATTGCAGATGCATTCTTTACAGTTAATAGGAGCATCCTCACATTCCTCCTTATTTCGGATTTATGCTTAAACACACAAGAGTACAATTTAAATGGGCATCTTAAAAGCCTTTTCCCTTTCGTTTCCATCTCGTGAGCTCCACTACAGTAAAAGCGCATTGTTGTTTATTTTATCTCTGCTCGTTTTCGCCTATTGCAAAAGCATTGTTATATCAATTTCTCATTCTTACAACATAGCCACGCCACACACCAATAGGCCTACATAGAGTAGCCTATATATAGCCTTGGCACAAGCAAGCACACGTTTAACTCGAGAGGAAAATGCAGATGTCACTTACCAGATAAAGAAACCTCCAAATAGCCTACCGTACGTAATACAGCGACTTTAGTTATTTGCACAGTATGTTTACATCGGAATTGACGTCCATGGTGTTATGGATTAATTTTGTCTGCGACGGAACATGCAACTCCTCTCTGGAACACCTTATCAGCTGAAGAGTAACCTTCTGCATAGTGCGCGACAACCCCAAACCCTCGGATGCGCATTAGAACTTATTTCGGTAGGTCAGCACTTGTTCAGCGCAGGCTTTTCCCAAACTGGTGGTGCTTAAAATGCTATATAATACAACTGTGTTCAAAGCAGGATGAGGATAACCTAAGGTTGTATGTGTGTGTGAGCAGACAATAACTGCTTTGAAAATAGGCCATTTAACATTGTTTCACATTACATCCCATTGAACTCATTCCATGTAGCCTACAGAAGGATTGCAATAATAATGATGATAATAATAACTCATGACTATATTGCAGAATTCAGTGTCAGTGCACCACCATGCACCAGTAGTAGTAGTAGTATAGTAGAAGGCAAGCAGTAGGCAGTGTACTGTACATATCTATCAAACCACCTAGATGATGAGGGTGGCGCAAAACAAGGTCAGGGAAGCCTTCATGCATTGCAGAATGTTTTGTGGTCAGAAAAAGTTTGAGAACTCATGCACAAGGTTATTGATTTGAAGGCCCGTTGAAACTACAATAAATAGGTCTAAAAATTAGGTTAATTGTGTGTGTCACTGTTCAGTACTGTTCATATTGACATTTTAAAAGCAGACTTAAAAGTATCTCAAAAGTTACTTTCTCTAGTAACTAATTACTTTTGATATACTGTAATTGATACGGTAATTCAATTACTTTTGAAAGAAGTAACTAGTAACTGTAACTAATTACTAATTTTCAGTAACTTGCCCAACACTGACACACACACACACACACACACACATACACACACACACACACACACACCTGTAGAAAGCAAAGGAAAGTAACAGAGAAGATGATCTCTGCAGACAGATGAGGGACTGAGGTGCAGTCTGTTGGAGTGTAGAGTAATAGTGGCTATGTTGCCCCCTCACATTGTGGAGTGTAGAGTGTAAAGGCCGTCACAGAAAGGCATGGCACACCAAGAGTTATATGTATGATAGGAACAGTTTCATATTTTAAATGAATACACAGTACAATTGTACAAACTTGAAATACCACTCATCTTGAGTCTCTCTGACCCTGGTGATAGGCTGAGTCAAATGATCAAAGGAGACAGGAGATGCAGTTAGCAGCATTGTGATCAAGCCTTGGGTGCCTGATCTAATCAGTCCATATAATGCAAACAGCTCAAGTTGGGAAGCTGTGGTGTGAATTGCCATGTTGCCCCCTCACATTGCAGAGTAATAGTGGCCATGTTGCCCCCTCACATTGAGGAGTGCAGAGTAATAGTGGCCATGTTGCCCCCTCACATTGCAGAGTAATAGTGGCCATGTTGCCCCCTCACATTGAGGAGTGCAGAGTAATAGTGGCCATGTTGCCCCCTCACATAGAGGGGTGCAGAGTAATAGTGGCCGTGTTGCCCCCTCACACTGTGGACTGAGGCCACACAAACATGCTACCAATCAGCAGGTGCTGGTATCTTGAAAATAAATGGAAAAATGACGGCTATTTCCAACGCTTTGGAACCGTTGGAATACGTTGGTCTGATGAATGTGGAGGAGGAAGTGTTTCAAGGAGACATTGAGCATACTGTACACACATAAATATGTAGGCTACATAAGGAGACACTGTACACACATACTATGTACATAAGGAGACATTGTGGATACTGAACACACGTACTATGTAGGCTACATAAGGAGACATTAACCCTCATGTTATCCTTGGGGTCAATTTCACCCCAAGCAATGTTTAACATCATAAAATATATGGTTCACTTTTTTTTTTTTGCTTCATGTTTCATGACTTTTCCTCAATTGAAGGGTACAACAGAGTTAGCATTAAATTTGTACAATCATTTGTTTTCAATGGTCTCTGCATTTATCCCAATCCGTGAATTAGTGAAACACACTCAGCACACAGTGAACACACAGTGAGGTGAAGCACACACTAATCCCGGCGCAGTGAGCTGCCTGCAACAACAGTGGCGCTCGGGGAGCAGTGAGGGGTTAGGTGTCTTTTCTCAAGGGCACTTCAGCCGTGCCTACTGGTCAGGGATTCAAACCGGCAAACCTCCGGTTACAAGTCCGATGCAATAACCAGTAGGCCATGGCTGCATACTGGTTAAGCATACTGAACACATATTGAGCATACTGAACACATATTGAGCATACTGAACACACATACTGTGTACATAAGGAGACATTGAGCATACTGATCACACGTACTATGTACATAAGGAGACATTGCGCATACTGAGCACACGTACTATGTACATAAGGAGACATTGAGCATACTGAGCACACGTACTATGTACATAAGGAGACATTGCGCATACTGAACACACATACAATGTAGGCTCCATAAGGAGACATTGAGCATACATACTATGTACAGGACACATTGAGCAAACTGTACTGTACTGTTTCTTATTTTGTGTTTTCTTGAACACTTTTCCCTGTGTCTGTGTCTACTTGGTGTGCAGTGTCATCTGTGTCTAGCTCTGTCTGTATTTAGTGTGTAGCGTCTTCAACTCTTAATTGTACAATGTCCTCTGTGTTTGTAATGTCTGTCTGTATGTACTATTTAACATCCTTAACCTTTTGAAAGGCGCTTTTAGATAAAATGTATTATTATTATTATTATTATTATTATTTTTATTTGTACACACATACATTGTACATAATTAGTTGTCACACTCACATGCACATGAATACTAGAAGTTGTGTAAGCAGGTCAGACATGCACGCACGTGCGCGCGCACACACACACACACACACACACACACACACGTGCACACACACACACACACACACACACACGTGCACACACACACACACACACACACACACACACACACACACACACACACATGCACTTGTCCTTATCATACAGGCTATTACAGCTGATGATAATATTCCCAGGTAATGTCCCAGATCGTGGGCAGGAAGGAGTGTAGCTGTGTGACTGTGCTGCTCCACATAAACAAGCTGAGCTCTAACACCAGCAAATACAACTGCTGAACCTTATTTGTCATTTCCTGCCCTGCAAGGTTACGTCTGCAAAGATGTCAAACTCTCCTATCAGACTTCACTCTATATTTGTGTGTGTGTGTGTGTGTGTGTGTGTGTTTTGTACACAGCAGTCAGTGAATGATTGAGGATAGAAGCACGTGAGACACAGAAACTAGAAAGTCAGAGTGAGAGAGAGGGAGAGAGAGAGAATTTATTTAACATCATCTGAGAAATATACACTCTTAAAATGAATGTGTTGAAAACACAACAATACAACTTAAGTATAAGCACTCTTTTGATCCCATGAGGGAAATGTTGGTCCCAATCCGTGAATTAGTGAAACACAATCAGCACACACACAGAGAGAGAGGAAGCGCACACTAATCCCGGCGCAGTGAGCTGCCTGCTACAGCGGCGCTTGGGGAGCAGTGAGCGTTAGGTTAGGTGCCTTGCTCAAGGGCACTTCAGCCGTGCCTACTGGTCGGGGTTCGAACCGGCAACCCTCCGGTTACAAGTCCGAAGCACTAACCAGTAGGCCACGGCTGCCCACTTGCATTCTCTGTGTCCAGATAGGGACAACACAGATTGTGTTATTTCCTTTTTTTATTACAGTGCATGAAAATGCACTGTACTGTTCTTCCTAGGCAAGTTCTTCTTATTACAGTGCATGAAAATGCTCTGTACTGTTCTTCTTAGGCTTCTTATTATTATTCCGCTAACCACTTTTTCTGCACGCAATTTCTCTTGAACAGTTTAACTTAGAAACTTCATTCAAACTTTGTAACGTATGTCTTCAAACAGATCGGGTTGCTATGTCTTTTCAACTTTGAAACTTTTATACTTTTTAAACTATTAAAGAAAAACTTTTTAAAAATCCCCATAGACTTAACATTGCCGATTATGACATCATAATACGGCCATTAAGCAATTAGAATCCTATGGCAGGTGTTCAGGCCACCTGCAGCCTCCTTCTCTATTTTCAAAAAACTCCTGAAGACCCAGCTCTTTAGAGAACATCTCCTCTCATAGCAACACTTGCAACAAGTCTTACTGATCCTAGCACTCACCAGCCGTCTTAAACTGACAAGTAACTGTTAAAAACAGCACTCACTGATGCACTTATTCTTACTGTACTCTAATGTTTTTAAATTGTCCTAAAATTGTTGAGAATTGCTCTAAAACTTAAACTGTTTACCATGTTGTTAGTCGCTTTGGCTAAAAAAGCGTCAGCCAAATGATAGATAGATACTTTATTGATCCTCAAGGGGAAATTCAAGGGTCTCGGTAGCATACAGACATAACACAACATGCACTTACAGCAGAAGTGGTAAACATAAGTGTAAGTATAAACATATAACTAAACTCTACTGTACAATAAAGACAGTAGAAGATAAGACAGATAAGAAAACTAACAAAACTAAATACACTATATAAGTTAAATTAAGAAAGTCCAATGTGCTTGAGGGTGATCAAGCATAAGACGCTTGTAGTGACAGGGCCAGGACTGGTGATGTGCTAAAGGGAGTGAGTGTCATGGTGAAGGTGCAAAAAGTAGTCCAACAGTGCAACAGTGCAAGAGTAAGGTCTAGAGACCAGCATAAATAATATAGACAAATAGGGGAGTAAAGTGTAATGTAGACAAGGTAAAATAAAAAACTATTTCAGTGCAAGAACAGGTTGAGCTAATAGGGTTATAGCCATTCATTCATTCAGTATTGTATCAGAAGCCTTACCGCAGCCATTGATCATGTGTGCTAATATAGCATGAAAAAAACAGTAGAGAAAACATTAGGCTGTGTACAATAGTAGAACAGTAGTAAAACAGTAGTAAGCAGTAGTGGGCAGTTAGTACTCAAAAAACATGGACATGGAGAGGGTGGAGAGGCAGACAGACTATGCAGAGAAGTCTATCTCTCCTCTTCCCTTTAGTGAGGCATTGAACAGTTCAATGGCCCTAGGAACAAATGACTTCCTCAGCCTTTCAGTTGTGCATGGCAGTGAGCAAAGTCTCCAGCTGATCAAGCTCTTTTGGTTTTTGATTGTGTTGTAGAGTGGATGACATTCATTGTCCAAGATGTTGATCAGTTTGTTTAGGGTCCTTTTGTCAGATATTGAAGTGATGCACTCCAGTTCAGCTCCCACTACAGAGCTAGCCTTCCTTACCAGCCTGTCAAGTCGCCCAGCATCCTTCTTCTTTGTGCTTCCTCCCCAGCATACCACTGCATAGAAGAGGGTGCTGGCCACAACAGACTGATAGAACATCCTGAGGAGCTTGCTGCACACATTGAAGGACCGCAGCCTCCTCAGGAAGTACAGCCTGCTCTGACCTTTCTTGTAGAGTGCATCAGTGTTGGTTGACCAGTCCAGTTTATTGTCCAGGTGGAGACCCAGATACTTGTAGGTGCTTACCACCTCCACATTGACCCCATCAATGGAGACTGGTAGCAGAGCGGGCTTAGACCTTCGGAAATCCACCACTATCTCCTTGGTCTTTGAAGTGTTTAGTTGAAGGTGATTGAGTTTGCACCACTGCACAAAGTCCTCCACCAGGCTCCTGTACTCCTCCTCTTGCTCGTCCCTGATACACCCCACAATTGCAGTGTCATCAGAAAACTTCTGCATGTGGCATGACTCGGTGTTGTAGCGGAAGTCAGATAATGTAATGTAATGTAAAGACTACACATGTACATGACTACAAATGTAATGTAATGTAAAGACTACACATCCTATTCAACTGTTTCCTCTGCCCAAAATTGTTTCAAAATAAAAGTCCTCACTACAATAATCCACTGTTAAACAATGTAACCAATTAAACTACTGTACTTTTTACATTCAACTTTTAAACGGTCTACTTTTAAACTATCATTAAACTATCTATCTATTAAACTAGCTGTCTATCAACAACGTTTAAACTATCTACATTCAACTTTTAAACTTTTAAACTATATACATTCAACTTTTAAACAGTCTACTTTTAAACTATTATTAAACTATCTATTAAACTAGCTGTCTATCAACAACTTTTAACTTGTCATCAACTATGTCAACACTTGTCATCAACTATGACTCCTACCCACTGTAGCTAGTTAGCATGTTAGCATTGTTAGCATTTTTAGCAAAACTGATAAAAATGATTAGCTAGGTTAGCTATGGTTAGCATACTTAGCATTGGTAGCATGTTAGTTAGCATAGTTAGCATAACTACTAAAAATGATTAGCTAGGTTAGCTAAGTCACATGGTTAGCATACTTAGCATGTTAACATTGTTAGCATGTTAGTTAGCATAGTTAGCATAACTACTAAAATGATTAGCTAGGTTAGCTAAGTCACATGGTTAACATAGTTAGCATGTTACCATTGCTATAGTTAGCATGTTTAGCAAAACTGCTAGAAAACGTTAGCTAAGTAGCATGGTTAACATTGCTAACATGTTTAGCAAAACTGCTAGAAAACGTTAGCTAAGTAGCATGGTTAGCATCAGAGAGGGTTAAAGCGGAGCGAGAGGCGCAAACGTTCGACAATTTCCGCGTTCGATTATTGCAAGGGGGAGGGGGGAAAATCCCCCTTTATGCAGACCAGAGTAAACCCTCGCTGCACTAATGTCAATGGAGACTTGTGGAATTTTACCAATAAATTGGTCATTATGTCTTTCTGGATTTGTTGAGGGTTTTTTGGAAAATTTTGTCATAATCTGAAAGTGTTTGGGATCATTTCAAGCCTAAAAGTGTAATTTTTTAGCGTTCGGATTTGTAATAAAATAACTTAATATCAGACCATGCTGCTGCCAGTTTACTGTCCGGTTGTTAGCATGCTAGCTAGCCTCTTAGCTAAGGTAACATTTTAAACGGAGAAGTGTAATTTCTTTGAAATGACAACTAGCTGAATAACATTACTGACATTAGTTAAAGTGGATAGTTTATACTCAAGTGCATTTGCAACAGTATATTAAGTTTAAGCGAAGTCCTTCAACAACTAGTCACTTGTTAGCGCATAGCTGTATTGCCATAGCTACTCCCATCCACTTGTATAGCATTTTAAGCTAGCGTTAGCTAGCTAGCTAGCTCAGTTCACCTGACTAATTAAATTATTCATATCATGTCTTAAAGAATGATTCATTGGTATCATACATGATTATAGACAATAATACTGTGAACACAATTATGTTTATCTGTTCTTATTGCTTATTAAGAGAGAAAGTTTATTTAGTGACGTAAGGTGACACTCCCAATTATGCAGACCGGAACTGTCCCGTTTTGCTCCCATAGTAACGAATTACGTTGCTCTATCTTGCTAGTAATCAAGGATCTTTGTTAGCATGTTAGCATTGCTAGCACTGCTATAAAACATTAGCTAAGTAGCATGGTTAGCATAGTTAAAAATCTTAGCATAACTGCTAGCAAACATTAGAGCCATTCCCACTTTCAGTTATCGTCAAATATCTACCTATACACAGCCATTAAACTATTTAAATATCAACATTCATTAAACTTCCAGTCTGTCAACAACTTTTAAACTATTTACCTTCAACTTTTAAACGGTCTACTTTTAAACTATCTATTAAACTAGCTGTCTATCAACAACTTTTAAACTATCTACTGTCTATCAACAACTTTTAAACTATCTACATTCAGCTTTTAAACAGTCTACTTTTAAACTATCAACTTTTATTAAGCTATGCAACCACCATGTCTATCCTAGCATCACCGTAGTAACCATCTCTGTATTATCTGTTTTAACTATACATGATATTTTACATCACAACTTTAGCATTTTCATGCACTGGTAATTCCTTGGAATTGCATTTCTAGTTTGTTACACAAAATCTTTTGAAAATAACACAACTTGCGTTGAAAGCAGCACAATTTGTATTGTTTTCTTTAATACATCTCTGTGTCCAGATAGGAACAACACATTAATTTTAAGAGTGTAAATATGTAAAAAGAAGAAACCAAGAGACCACTTCACTCTGAGCGAGTCTCATTCTCTGTGTGTGTTGGTAGAGTGTGTTCTACCACATGTGTGTCCTGTGAGCTTAGACACATTCAAAACACTCTGGAGCTTGAGCTGTGGTCAGCGCTGAGATACATCTGCAACACTTGACTTTGGAAATGACCCATTTTGCCTGTCAGTGCCACAGAAGGGAGGAGCTCAGCACCAGGAGACACACACACACTCAGGATACTGCTGCAGCAGCTGCCGTCATGACCTTGGTCAAGTGCATGATGGGATACGTTGGGGTACCGCTACTACAGGTACGTTTACATTCATGAATTTACCTGATGAGTTCATCCAAAGCAACATAGAAATGAGCAAAATCATTCAAGCTGTAGTATAACTGGAGGCCTGTGTGTGTACGAGTACGCCCAGGCGTGAGTCGAGACCCTGACGAGCTTCTTGGTCATGGAAACGCTGACCTTTGAAAGAAGTGGAATAAATGAGCATATGGTGGTTCCCGTGTGTGACAGTGTCTCCTTGTTTCCCCGTAGACACACTTCAGCGTGTGACACATCAGCGTTAGTTGCACAATGAGTAAAATCCCAACTGTAAAATTCCAGCTGAACCCCTTGTGCAATCAATAAAACTGCAATGTGACTCCACCCAATTACCGTGTGGGTAAGAATAACACGTTCACATACTGGCCAGTCAAGTCTGACTCATGATCTCTACATTTCCCCATGACTAAACCAGTCTAAAGTCCTATCACCACAATACTGGTAATGGTATACTTGATGGCTTAGATAAATCAGGCCTACTCCACATAGACAAGACTCTTGGAGGAAGTAAAATCAATTATTTCAACTGGCTGTTGGAAGTGAATGCATTCAGGTAACAATATACCATTTTGGCAAAAACTGCAAAGGATACACAAGCATTTATGTATATTGTTTTCTTATTTATGTGTTTATCAGAAGACTGAGGGGCCATTTACACGAAACCGCCAGGTGAATTTTCTCTTACCGCTTCACATCTTTAACGACACTGGCAAGAAAAACACCTCGCGTGTACACACAGAGGTGTAACCGGCTAAATGTGCTGTAGCCTAGTGCATATGCCAGACCAGTCGATGGCGCCGCTGACGATAATTTCGCGTCAATCGCGTAGAAGAAAACATTGTTGAAACAGCTTGTTAAGCCAGAGAATGTCGAATAAGGGCTCTGGTTAAGCAGTTGCATGAAATAAGGAGACTACAGACAATTCGGTTTTCAATTCAACTGTTAAACTAATAAAGTTCGTTTTCAAGGTAGGCCTATGTGACTGCTATGTGAAATTTCAAAAGCTTAGCCTACGCATTGCATTAGGTCTGAGCACCACTGGAGAAAACACTAACATGCAGTAAGCTAATGTTTAACTGAGTTAAGCTAACGTGTGCGTCTAACTTAGCCACTAAAGGCTGATAGGCTACATTGTGCACATAAATCATGACCGGGGAAAGAAAAAACTTTTTAATATGATAAATAAATGGTTTGGTTTGTTTTGACAAGCAGCATGTCAGGACGAGTGCCATGGCTGAGTTGAGAGGTGGGGCTATGTCGTCATAAAGTTGCCCGGCTTCGCACCTACAGGCGTCTACACAGCGAAAGTTAGCCGGCGGTTTCAGTCTCCTAAACTGCCGGCGTCGTGTACACTCAAGGCGTAACCGTTAACAAAACCTCACAGGTTTCACAAAGCCCTCTTCAAGCCCCGATGGCGGGGTCGCCGTGTAAACGAAAGGCACTTATGATAAAATATTTTGTCGTCTTCCTTCGCAATCGTCCTCGTATAAACGGCCCCTTAGTTTAGGAGTTGTCATTTTTCCTTACTGAGGGGCCGTTTATACGAGAACGATTGCGAAGGAAGAAGACAAAATATTTTTTCATAAGTGCCTTTCGTTTACACGGCCACCCCGCCATCGGGGCTTGAAGATGCAAAAATCTGAAGACTCCTTCCAGAGTGTAGAGTTTTGAATAGGGCTGAAACGATTCATCGAGTTACTCGAATAACTCGATTACAAAAATTACTCGAGGCAAAAACCCTGCCTCGAAGCCTCGTTAAATTCCTATGACGCGCACTATACGCGCAGGGATCTGATTGTTCCACACGGACCATTGTTCAGGAAGCACACCATAGCGCGTGAATCGTGATGCATTCTGAATTTCGCTGGCGCGATGGCGGAGTCAAGATGTCCATAAATGGCAGAGAATGTCTAAAGTTTTCAAGTAAAGTTTTGGGATCATTACATACTCAAAAAGGAAAAGAACAAGCATCTGAACCGAAAACATCCACTCCATGCTTTTTCACCAAGCGTCAATAAAGTAGGCCATCTATCTAGCCTATCTATCATCTACGTAGCCTATAGCCTACATTGATGTTGGCTGATTTTAATCACATACTGTATTTGTAGCGATGTCGTGATATAATGTTTAGCTTTGATGTTTTTAAGTAGTAAACGTATTCCATAGACTGTATATATAGAACTCTATATATACAGTCTATGACTTATTCACGTTCAATTGCAAGACAGCTATGCTTAAAAAAGAACCCCTTATACACACATGCATGCACCCTCATTTTCCCTCACGCACCGCACCCGTGCACACATACACACACACACAGGTTGCTAGGTTACCATAGCAAATAGGCTCACCCCAGAAATATTTTTTTAGGTAGCCTAATAGTAAAATTATTTGTTAGTAGCCTAATGGTAGGCTATATTTTAGTAGCCTAATTGTAAAATTATTTAGCCTAATGGTAAATGCTGCAGGTGTAGAAATCTACATAAAACAGATATTTACTTTGATGTCAGGTCTAGATTACAGCATGAAACTTGTTGTGCATATTAATACATTAAATTGCTTTCCCTCTTCTCCCTCCCAGCACTTCACAACATAGTATGGACAGCTTTGTTCGCCCAGCTAAGTCATGCACAAAAGGCTGCAATTTTACAGAGAACATTTTGAACATTATTTAATTGTTGGCACTGGCAACTTATAAACACTAAATGGGTAAATAGCAATAAATGGGCTTAGTTTTGTAGCCTGATGTTGGAGTTAGAATAAATACCTCTGTGCCAATTGCTTGATCATTTTACAGCCATGTCATTTTGTTATGCATTATTTGTTTTGGTTGTTTAAAAATGCAAAAAAAAAAAAAATCTGATTAATTGATTAATCGATAAAGTGCTAGATTAATCGATTACAAAAAGAATCGATAGCTGCAGCCCTAGTTTTGAAGACGACCCGGGTTGCGTCTCCCTCTAAATGGCTAAACCAAAGATCCTTGATTACCTCTCTGGCGAAACTGTCAAATTAGAATGTCTGCACGTGACGTACCGGGGTTCTATCACACCACCACCCAGCAGTCTGGAATGCATATCCAATCGAATATCACATACTCTTGCGTCTTCATATTAACAAAGATTTCCCCCTGAGAATGCTCGTCTAAACGCGAATAAAAAAATGAAGACGAGACACCACTTCTGCGTCTTCTCTTTTCATCGTCACCGTTTAAACGTAGCCTAAGAGTAGGTCTGAAAGGCTTTGTGAATAACTTTTAAGAGAAAACTCCTAGCTAAAATCTTTTAGTGCGATTTAGGAGTACTCCTAGTGGTAAGATAAAAGGCTTTGTGAATACGGCAGGTCATTAAGCTCAACATTAAGAATGCCGGTGGTACCAGTGAATCCTTTGGAATGGCTTTTTAAGGGAGATCTTTAAGATGTAAATTGTTTAATTTGCCTAACAAAAGAGACTGACTCAAAAGGCTATGGAAAGTAAAAGTAAAAAAAGGTCCTAAAACATCTATTTGTCCAGCTGTTATCCCAAGAAACTCAAACATAAACAAATAATCTCCAAAAGCCCTAAATGACAGTAAGCCAGTTATGCCCTATTACCCTTAAAACATCTCTTTTCAGCAGACACAAACTAAGAGGCAGTAGAGGTAAGATGTAGTTCAGGGGCCATATTCACAAAGCCTTTTATCTTACCACTAGGAGTACTCCTAAAAACTCCTAAACTAAGAGTGAGTCTTCGTTGCTATGGATGACGTCATTACTCATGCACGAACTTGCCTGAAGTGACCACCTTGATTGGCTGATGATTGTAACGCGGGAATGATTCCAAACGCGAAGAATGCGTGCGCTACACAAGTAGGCTAGTGCGAAGGACGGAAGATGATGAATAACTGAATAAAAAGGCCTAGCCTAAATGAATAAA
>NC_055970.1:25314624-25327124 GCF_018492685.1 Alosa sapidissima | reverse complement strand
TATGTATGAGATAAATAACAAGAGAACAAAACAGACAGGATGGATGAGAGAGAGAGGGAGGAAGAGAAACCGTGACAGAGAGGGGGGGCAGTAGAAAAATGGACAAAAACAAAAACATTAAAAAATCACAACAAAAACAGCAGAATCCTGTGGTCTGTAAGAGTTGATACATGTATGGAGAGTTAGTGATTGGTTGTGAAAATAAGCTGATCGAATCAGCAAACTTTTACATCACGGCATGTGTATATGAGCAACACAGGACAGGGGAATAAGACTGTCTGTATGTCAATGAGGTGTTCACTTGGACATGTGTGTGTGTGTGTGTGTGTGTGTGTGTGTGTGTGTGTGTGTGTGTGTGTGTGTGTGTGTGTGTGTGCGGGCGGGCGTATATGTGTGCGGGGGGGCTGAGGTGACTGCCTGCGTGCGTTGCATGTATCTCTGGGGCATAAGTTGCGTTTCCATGGTGACAACACAACCGTGGTGGATTGAGAGTGGCTCGTGGGGGAAGGGGGGTGGCATTGAGAGGGCCGGAGGCAGAGGGTGTGTGTGGGGGGGGCGGAGAGATGGAGTGGTGAAGAGGAGAGACAGATGGGGAGAGGTAGAGGCAGCAGAGAGACAGGAAGACTGAAAGAGAGAGAGACGGAAAAGAAAAAGAGAAAGGGAAGAGGGAGAGGAGAAGAGAGGGAAGAGAGAAGAAGAGAGGGAAGAGTGAATGGAGAGAGACAGAAAGGTGTGTGAGCGACGTCACAGAAAACAGATGCCACACCGTCTCAGAGGAGAGTGGAAGGGACTGTGTGTGTATGTGCTCAAGTGTTTGCATGTATTTGTGTATGTGTGAGTGTGTGTGTGTGTGTATGTGTATGACTGAAATTGTGGTCCATTTAGGCATGCTTGTATGTGTTTGTGGGTGTGTGAGAGCGTGTGCTTGTATGTGTATCTGTGTGCGTATGTGTGTGTGTGTGTGTGCGTGTGCTCCCAGCTCTAACCCCCTAGGGGCAGATCTAAAAATACCCCCTCCCCCCTCTGTTGCTCGGGGCCTGGGCAGCATCTGCTGCCCCCTCTCTCTCTCTCTCTCTCTCCCTGTCCTAAAGTCCTCTCTCTCTTTTTCCCTCTCTCTCTCTCTCTCTCTCCCTGTCCTAAAGTCCTCTCTCTCTCTCTCTCCTTCTCTCTCTTTCTCTTTCTCTCTCTCTCTCTCCCTGTCCTAATGTCCTCTCTTTCTCTTTCCCTTTTCTGTGTCTCTTCAACTCTCTGTTTTCTGTCTGTCTCTCTCTTGTTCTCTGTCTCCTCCCTCTCCTTCCCTCTCGCTCTCTCTCCTTTCTCCCTGTGTCTCTATCACTCTCTCAGTCAGCCCTGACCCAAAGTCCTCTCTCATTCTGTATCTGTCTGTCTCCCCCCCCCCCCCCCCCCCCTCTCTCTCACTCTCTCCCTCCACTACTCTACCCCAACCGTGTCCTAAGCTCCCTTAAACCTCAGTCCCCCCCCCGTTCCTACCCCCTCCCTTCTCCTTTTACACCCGATATGCTATCTCACCCACTGCACTCGTTCACTCTGCCTCCTTCTCTCCCTCGCTCTTTCACCTTGTAACCTCTGTGTTTCCTCTCCATCTTCACTCGCCCCCTCCTTTTTCTCTCTCTCCCTCCCTGTCTCTCTCTCTCTCTCTTTCTCTCTCGCTCCCTTTCCCCTTCCTGCTGAACTGACCTCTGCACCAGCTGTGTCCATGGAGAACAGGGACAGAGAGAGGGAGAGAGAGAGAGAGCGAGAGAGAGAGAGAGCAAGACTTTGACTTATTGACTTGTTATTTATGAAAGAAGTCAAATCAGTCCATATCACCATTTCCAAAAATCATTACTGCTCTCCACTGCCCCCCCCCCCCCCCCACACACTGTGTTTTTCCCTAGATAGAACCTAGAACCTCATAAACACGTTGTAAATGTTTTGCCGTTGTGAGTTCTGAAACTGGTCATCCATATAAGGGTTTTAAAAAGGAAAAGTGACCCAAAGACAGGCTAGAGATAAAGAGGTCCACTGGGCAGCTTGTCTTTGTTGCAGCGCCGTGGCAGCCCTGTTGATTAGGAGATAGACTGGCTAAATGGCCGCCTCCAGTTCATTACTGCCATTGACCCAGTTCTGTTCTGTTCAGCTCAATACAATTTTATTCACGTCCATTCATTTCTATTGACTGTCCCATAGGTGGCAGGATAGAGAGTGGTGGTCAGTTAAGCACACATGTAAATCACCACTGATGTAAACACGCATAAACAGCCACCATCCATTATCCCTGAGTCTGGAGAAGAGCACATGATTGGCTGTCACATTACTGATTACTGATTTGATGGGGTGACAGTCAACACATTACTGAATACATACTGATGATGCATGTTTTACATTATTGTGTAACACGTTTAAATTTGTGTGTATGTGTGTGTGTGTGGTCTGGTGTGTATAACATCTGCAGTTCCATGTGTGTATGTGTGTGTGAGTGCACCCGTGTGCTTAGCGTGTGCAGTGAGTGAGTGAACTCATGCATGTCCTGAGGTGAAATGTCCATCTTTTCCCTCTAACATACGATGGGTAATAGCACCAACTACAATTCTCTCCATATTTCCCTCTCTCATGATCATACTCTAGTTCTCTCTGTTACGGATGTAGGGGTTGATTGCTTTTGCCTCATCTCAATATGTTAATAAAGGATACATTTTAAAAAAGTACCTAAAAGATTCTATGTTTTCAACACATTGCAAAAAAGGGAAACTCAAACCTCTCTCTTCTTTTCCCTTTCTCTTTCTCTCTCCCTCTCTTTCCCTCTCCATCTCTTTCTCTCTCCCTCTCTTTCTCTCTCCCTCTCTCTTTCTCTCTCTCCTTCTCTTTCCCTCTCTCTAACTCTTTCCCTCTCTTTCTCTCTCCCTCTCCTTCCCTCTCCCTCTCTCTTTCTCTCTCTCTAACTCTCTTTCCCTCTCTTTCTCTCTCCCATCTATTTCCCTCTCCCTCTCTTTTTCCCTCTCTCTCCCTCTATTTCCCTCTCCCTCTCTTTTTCCCTCTCTCTCTCTCTCTCTTTCCCTCTCTCCAACACCCTCAAAACATTTCTAGTTTTGTGACTGATGATGTAAATGCCTTAAACTTACACTAATTTAGTACATTTAGTAAACCTAGCAAACTGATTCTTAAATTATCTTTGTGTGTCTCCTGTAGATGTCTCTAAGGACACGCCCTCCTCCTCCCTCCATGGCAACCGCGTGGCACAGCTGAGACGAAACTTTGGTGTCGCCGGTAGCAACAGTGTGCCCACAGGTGTCAAACCTCCAGTGCCCACCAAACCAGCTCACCTGCAGCGCCAGTCAGTCACGATGTCACGATGAGATGACACATACACACACACACACACACATCTGTAAATAAACACACCACAACACACAAGCAACACCATGGAGGCATGCTTACATACATGTACATAAACACAGCACATAAAGGTCAATAAATGAACCAAACATATTTTCCCCATTGCTCCAGAGACTTGGAGACACTATGGAATACACAGAATATACTTCAGCAATCTCTGAAGGTGTCTTGCGTGTGTGTGTGTGTGTGTGTGTGCATGTGTGCGTGTGTGCTAGAGTGTTGCTTACATAAGCACTGTAAATATGTTCATTTGTATAGTAATGCCACTTCCACACCTGCCCCCATACAAACACACACATTCAGTATTCATATAGGGAGTATACAAAGGATACAGCATGCCTGATATGCTCCATTGTATGATTGACATGGTCAGACTGTGTGTGAGGTGGTCATTAGATCTCCACTGGCACTATTCAAGTGCATTATAAGGAAACATAATGTGTGTGCTTGCACTATGGGGTGTCCTGAGGTCAAATTTGTATTGGCCATATGTTTAAAGCCAACAGAAATATGTCCCCTTTGGCGCCCTGTAGTATGTCTTTTTCAATGTGCCACCTGAAACATGGTTGCAAACCCCTACTACAGCACTGACATCTGTCTCTCTGTGTGTCAGACTCCTCCAAAGGGCACGGAGACCAAAGTTTGTACTGTATAGTTTTATACTGTGTCATGTTGGGTTTGTATAGTTTTATACTGTGTCATGTTGGGTTCTTGAGATCAATAAAAACCTTGTACTGGTCATTACAGACTTGTGGAGTTATTTGTGCATGTGTGTCTGAACTGTTATGCCTTTAGCTGATTTCGTTTGCAGAAGTGTGTATGTATGTGTGTGTGTGTGAGACAGACAGAGAGAGAAAGAGAGAGAGAAAGAAAGGAGAGAAATAGAGAGAGAACGAAAGGAGAGAAAGAGAGAGAAAGAAAGGAGAGAAAGAGAGAGGAATCAGATATGCAGCTGTGACAGTGAGATCTGTGGCCATTACAGTGTCCTGTGGGGAGAACAGAGATCATCAGGTCAAATTCTCCAGCCACAGTGTGTGTGTGTGTGTGTGTGTGTGTGTGTACCCGTGTGCGCACATTAGAGTTTATGCAAGTGACAGTGTTTGTGTATTTAGGGAACATGTGTGGGAAAACATAGCCTGGGTTTTCCCATGATGCCTTGCGCGCGCGATTTAATTCACACTGCTAGGCAGCCTGGATACCATGGAGCAAATTTTCGCCTCAGTTAGGGGACCAATCACAGAACGGAGGGAGGGCAGCAAGACAATGTTGACACACCGTAGCCGTTATGAGCCACGTACAGATGCATTTGATAGACATTCGTAGCGCCCAATAAACGGCTCTGGGCATTCCTAAACCAGGTTTCAAAATCGAGAAAATGAATGCCTAGTTCCCAGACACCGTCTCATTTGATATGAGGGTATGACGTTAGCCAGGCTAGGGAAAACAAGCAAGTTGGCGATAGTGTGTGTGTGTGTGTGTGTGTGTGTATGTGTGTGTACTGTGTAAGGGAGACATTTTGAAGAAGGAGGGAAAAGGAAGGAAGCAAGGAACAGATATGGGGGCATGGCAGAGGGAGCAACGACAGACACTTGGAAACACACACACACACACACACACACACACACACATACACACATACACACACACACACATACACACACACACACACACATACATACATACACACACTGGTGTGTAATGTTTTGTCCTTTCAATTGCTGTGAGCTGATTGGATGGAGAAATATGAAGCTACAGTTGATACTGTCTCATTGTTAAAGTATTATACAGTCTGAAAGAGATTGAAATCTTTGCATTCCGATTGATTTCTGGGGATGCTGCCAAAATTATAAACTCAGGAGGCACAAAAATGGGCCTTAACGTCTTCTCATTTTTAGTTTGACACTGTCCACACCAAACATTATGAGAGCCTCTCATCTGAGCCATAAATGGCCAATGACCACCGTTTACCCCTACACTGGTTGGCTACAGTACTACCTGGTTGTAAACCGCTAATTGATAGCAAACTTTTTGACAGGAGAAAAGCAGACGCTAACTGGCTAAAGGGTTTTGGGGTGGAGGTGATGGAGGTGGAGGTGGTGTTAGTGATCTGGTGTTCCACATTGAACACCTGAAGGCTGTGAGTTAAGTCCCATGGGCTGCCACCATCGTGCCCCTGAGCAAGGCACTTAGTCCCAGCTGCTCCAGGGAGACGGTCCCTGTTCTAGAGAAGAGCATCAGCTTAATGACAAATAACATAAAGCTAAATAAAGCCTGATCCCCCTCAATGACAAATCCGCTGTACGGCAAGGTAAAGCTATACTATCAGTTTTGATATCACTGCATGCCATGAACAATTTATATATGATGGGGATGTGGGTTTATTCCCCTGTGCAAGTAAAGTAAGTGATCTTTAAAGGCTTCATATGCTGCTGTTGACATCTGGCACATGTTTTACTTGTCCTACGTGCTCTGAGGGTTTGCTAACATGTCAGCTTGGATGGGAGTAGCTTGCTGCTGCTAAAGCAATCACACACACACACACACACACACACAGTTTAGACATACCCGATCAAACACAGAATGCTTTGTGTCATTCACCTTTTCTGAACAAGTGTTTATGGGTAGGCATGGCATGGCGCAAACACACACACACACACACACACACATACACACACACATGCACACATAAACGCACGGCCACATACACGCGCATACACACACAAACACGTGTACACACACACAGCATGTCAAGGCCTCTGTCTGTCCTTGTGTCTCTCTTTGTGTTTCTGACTCACTGATCTTAAGTCCTTCACCCACACATTTCATAAGCCCTGCTTATGGAATATCACAATACGGACTAACAAATGGCACACCCCTCTTATCACAGCACCAAGGCCTGTGGAGCATCTCAATACTGACTAACAAATGGCACACCCCTCTTATCAAAACACAAAGGCCTGTGCTGTCTTCTGTTTAAGTCTTCTGTGTTGTTTGTCATATAAGGGTGCTTAATGGATGATTAGCTGACCTTTGACCAGGATGTCAATGACATAACTGCCCACACACTTCCTGCCTCTGGGACGTAGAACCAGTACCACTCCAACCCACATTCATTGCGTCCTGGTTCACCATGTCAGTAATAAACACTGACGGTGTTTTCTCCATGCTGCTGTTGGTGTTCAAGGCCTCAAAGGACCAGACATCACCAGACACGTGGCTTAGTTCATCTGCACACTGACACGTTCTTCTGCGTAACCTTCCCATAACCTTCCCGTAATAGTCTAGGCCAGAGTCCTGCATGGGTCCATTTTTGAAGACCCGCACCCGCAAAGTTCAGCACCAGATCCGACCCTTCACTCGTGATAATATCAAAATTCAACCCGCACCCACACAGTTCCTGTAGCACAGTTAGGTCTATAGACTGAAAGTACTTTCAGGTTCTGCTTTTAGCTAGACGTTTAACACATTTTGGTCAACATTAACATGCATGGACTTGATGTAATTCCTGATCTGATGCTATTGGTTATTAGCAATGTAAGACATAGTTGTGTTAGCATAGGTTGATATCAGCTTTGTTACATTTACATCCCATTTACTCATTTGGCAGAGGATGTTTTTCTCCAAAGTAGAAATATGTTTATGTTTATGTTTATGGTTCTTGATACTTTTGTCCAAACCAACTTACAATGACATCAATAAACATGATATTAACATTAAATTAAATATTCATACAATACCATGAATCATCATATATTCATATAGAATTCATATCAACATTGTGCTGAGGTAGCATAAGACATTTTCAAACAAGAGAATGACCATTAATGTTAAGATGACGCTGGACTCTTACTGCTAGTGCTATTACTGTCTATGATATTTGATATCATGGGCTCTTTACCAGAGTGCATGGTCTGGTGATCATCTGAAACAGTTCACGGAAAGCAACCACACACACACACACACACACACACACACACACTGGTGGTCCCCTGTAACAGTTCAAGAAAAGCTTCAGCTATCATGTTTCTGCTTGTTTATAAATCATTGCTGAGGTCACCTATCTAATGAGGACATTTTTCAGACTGAGTAGCTAATCTAGAGTATAGTTTAAGAGCTCACATCATGTTTAACCTTTTTGGGGCGACACCCTGTAACACTCATAGATAGATTATGTGATTTGTGTATACGCACTGTAACACTCATAGATCATGGGATTTGTGTACACTCATAGATAGATCATTTGTGTACACTCATAGATAGATCATGTGGTTTGTGTACACTCATAGATAGATCTTGTAATTTGTGTATCCAATGATTTATGATATAGATTATTTACATTATTTATTTTGGTGTTATTATAAAAGCATGCTTCACTGATCAGGCAACTGGTGTGTTTATTGTCTTTAAAACCAAGCTGAGCTCAAGCTATGGCATTTGATCTCAACCAATATCATTTAGGTTGGTAACCTTATTTAGGAGACTCCAGTCTTCCCTCTCTTGCTCTTGCTACCTCTTCCTCTTCCCTCTTTCCCTCTCTTGTGAGGAAGAGGTAGCAGAGGGGGGAGGTGGGGACGAGTCTCTGCTTTAACTGCAGGGGTCCCCACTGACATCTGACATGTGAAACGGGAGGTGAACAGCGCACAGAAGCGACCATTAATGCAGTGCACTTACACCACACACAACCAAGTCAGTACACTAGTGCACTAACACCACACACAACCGAGTCACACACACTAGTGCACTAACACCACATACAACCAAGTCAGAACACTAGTGCACTAACACCACACACAACCGAATCACACACTAGTGTACTTACACTACACACAACCAAGTCACACACACTAGTGCACTAACACCACACACAACCAAGTCAGTACACTAGTGCACTAACACCACACACAACCAAGTCACACACACTAGTGCACTTAACACCACATACAACCGAGTCACACACACTAGTGCACTTACACTACACACAACCAAGTCCCACACTAGTGCACTTAGACCGCACACAACCGAGTCACAGACACTAGTGCACTGAACACCACACACAACCAAGTCACACACACTAGTGCACTTAACACCACATACAACCGAGTCACACACACTAGTGCACTTAACACCACACACAACCGAGTCACACACACTAGTGCACTTAACACCACACACAACCGAGTCACACACACTCTGTTCATACAGATCATTCACTGAATACCCTACACTTCACATTAACGGCCTGTCAAAGCATGTGCTTAATGTTTAATTCATCTCCATGTAAGCTGTGCATTTTATATGAGTGCTTTCTAACAAGTGTAGAGGGGTTGAGGTCAGTGTTAGTAATGGTCATCACATGTGATATACATAGTAAGTAAGAACACAGTAATAAGGACACTTATATGAAGTGGGGCCATTTAATCAGTTCCAAAGTGCATCATCAATGTGTTCTAGTGTCCTTGTTTTGGAGTGTGCTTGTGGTGAAGTATGCTTGTGTGCTAGTGAAGTTTGGTGCTTACGTTGTAGTGCCTAGTGTTTGTACTGTGTGTGGTAGTGCCCTAGTGTTGGTGTGGTAGTATGTGTTGTAGTGTGTGTTGCAGTTTGTGTTGTAGTGTGTGTTGTGGTGTGTGTGGTAGTGTGTGTTGTAGTGCCCTAGTGTTGTTACTGTAGTGTGTGTTGTAATGTTTGTTGTAGTGTGTGTTGTAGTGTGTATGGTAATGTGTTGTAGTGTATGTTGTAATGTGTGTTGTAGTGTGTTGTATTGTGTGTTATGGTGTGTGTTGTAGTGCCCTAATGTTGGTGTTGTAGTGTGTGTTGTAATGTGTGTGGTAGTGTGTGTTGTAGTGCCCTAGTGTTGGTGTTGTAGTGTGTGTGTTAGTGTGTGTTGTAGTGTGCGTGGTAGTGTATTGTAGTGCCCTAGTGTTGGTGTTGTAGTGTGTGTGGTAATGTGTTGTAGTGTGTGTTGTAGTGTGTTGTAGTGTGTGTTGTGGTGTGTTGTAGTGTATGTTGTAGTGCGTGTTGTAATATGTGTTGTAGTGTGTGTTGTAATGTGTGTTGTAGTGCCTTAGTGTTGGTGTTTTAGTGTGTATTGTAGTGTGTGTTGTAGTGTGTGTTGTAGTTTGTTTTGTAGTTCCCTAGCATTGGTGTTGTAGTGTGTGTTGTAGTGTGTGTTGTAGTATGTTGTAGTGTGTGTTGTAGTGTGTGTTGTAGTTTGTTTTGTAGTTCCCTAGCGTTGGTGTTGTAGTGTGTGTTGTAGTATGTTGTAGTGTGTGTTGTAGTGTGTTGTAATGTGTGTTGTAGTGTGTGTTGTAGTGTGTGTTGTAATGTGTGTGGTAGTGTGTTGTAATGTGTGTTGTAATGTGTGTTGTAGTGTGTGTTGTAGTGTGTTGTAATGTGTGTTGTAGTGTGTGTTGTAGTGTGTGTTGTAATGTGTGTGGTAGTGTGTTGTAATGTGTGTTGTAATGTGTGTTGTAGTGTGTTGTAATGTGTGTTGTATTGTGTGTTGTAGTGTGTGTTGTAGTGTGTTGTAATGTGTGTTGTAGTGTGTGTTGTAGTGTGTGTTGTAGTGTGTGTTGTAATGTGTGTGGTAGTGTATATTGTAGTGTGTGTTGCAGTTTGTGTTGTAGTTCCCTAGTATTGGTGTTGTAGTGTGTGTGGTGCTTGTGTTGTAATGTGTGTTGTAGTTTGTGTTGTAGTGTGTGTTGTAGTATGTGTTGCATTGTGTGTTGTAGTGCCTAGTGTTGGGTGTTGTGGTGTGTTTGTATTCTAGTGCGCTTGCTTTCCGTCTGGCTAGATGTGCTCATCGGCCTCGTCTGGTTTTGGCGACTTACGGAAGAGGCTAGACACGGTCCCTCCCTCAGACATCTCTCTCTCTCTTTCTCACACACACTCTTGCTTTCCTCCTCTCTTTCCCCCTCTTCCTTCTCTCTCTTTCGCTCTCACACACACTTTCCCTCTCTCTCCCGCTCTTTCTCTCTCTCTCTCACTCTCTCTCTCTCACACACACACACACACACACACTCGTTCTCCCTCTCTCACACATGCACTACTCACTACTCACTGCCCCCCCCCCCCGTCACTCTCTCACTCTCTTTCTCCCACTCAGGCACCTCTACAACCCATCCGCCCTCCTTTACCCCCTCTCCCTCTCTCCCTCCCTCCGTCGTTCTCCTTTCCTCCCTCCCTCCCTCCCTTCCTCTCTCTCTCTCTCTCCGTCACACTCAGATAGTCCAGAGGAGCTTCCAGCGCCAGTGGGGGGGCGTGTGGAGGAGGGAGAGGAGGGGGGGGAAGCCAGGCTGCATAACCCCCTGCTGACACACAGAAACACACGCCTGCGTTTACACACACACACACACACACACACACACACACACACACACACACACACACACACAAACACACACACTCATACTCAGAGACATACTCGCACGCATGCACACACTCACACATATACACGCACACAGACACTGTCATGAACAAATGCCCATATGAGCACGCACACAGCCACACATACACACACAGAAGTACGCACGCACGCACACACACACACACACACACACACACACACACTCAGACACACACACTCTGCAGCCGCGGGATTTTCTGAAGGCAGATAAAAAGAGTCCGTTGTGTGCAGGAAGAGAGACGCGGCTCTGTTTCTCTTTTCCTCTCTCCCCCTCTCTCTCTCCCTCTCTCTCTCCCTCTCTCTATCCCTCTCTCTCTCCCTCTCTCTATCCCTCACCCTCGTCACCCAGGGAGAAAAAAGGGAACAAGAAAAAAAAGGGCAGAGGGACGGGGGGAGAGAAAAGCGTTGCGGCGTTCTGAGCCGATCCTCGCTCCCACTGACCCTTGGCGCAAGAGCTCGGTGTGTGTGTGTGTGTGTGTGTGTGTGTGTGTGTGTGTGTGTGTGTGTGTGTAACCACACCATGTGACAGGGCCAGCGTGTGAGCACCACGTCTCCTCCTCCCCCTTCCCCCCGAAGGCACCACGGAGAACGGTCTACTGCGTGTGTGTGTGTGTGTGTGTGTGTGTGTCTGTGTGTGTGTGTGTGTGTGTGGGGGTCTGTGTGTGTGTCTGTGTAAAACTTTCCACGGTGTGTATTAGGGTGCTGGGAAATAATGTGTGTGTGTGTGTGTGTATGTGTGGTTGTGGATGTGTGATTGTGTGTGAATGTGTACAAGTGTTTGTGTGCTGGGAGAACGGAGAACGGTCTACTGCCTGTGTGTGTGTGTGTGTGTGTGTGTGTGTGTGTGTGGGAACAGTCTGCTGCGTCTTTCCTCCGTGATTAATCAGAGTGAGGGCAGAGGGCCGAGGGGACTGCGGCAGCTCCGACGCTCACACACGCACACACACGCACACACACACACACACACACACACACACACACACACACACTCAGAGACACGCACGCACACACACACACACACACACACACACACACACACACACACACACACACACACATCCAAGCTTTAACCCTCAGTATTCCTTCACGCAGACCAGTGGTTTAACCCTCTGTGTGCCACTACTCACCTTCTAAGATGGTTGGGAGGAATGAGAGTGAAAGTGTATGAGACAGAGAAGGGGAAAGACAGAGAGAGAGAGAGAGTGTAAGAGAGAGAGTGAGAGTGAGAGAGTGAGAGTGAGATAGAGTGAGAGAGTGAGAGAGAGAAAGAGACACACACACACACACATACACACACACACACACACACAGTGAGAAACGGGGGCATGGAGAGACACAGAAAAAGAAGGTTGATTGGTAGAGGAACCTTACAGGTCACCTCTTTTATTCAACCCATGTGTGTGTGTGTGTGTGTGTGTGTGTGTGGATGTGTGTGTTGGGTAGGTGGAGATCAGTGTTTAACAGACTTTAGCCAAGTCTACAAAGGTGGAGACAGCATATCAATTACGGGCTACATCTCACTATCAGTGTGTGTGTGTGTGTGTGTGTGTGTGTGTGTGTGTGCGTGTGTGTAAATAACAAGCTAAGTAGTTAATTGCATGCAGCTGAGTGAGTGTGAGTGTGTGTATTTGAATATTAGCGTGTGATCCCTGCGTTTTGTTTCTGCTCGTATGCTAATTAGAAATGACTCAAGTTTTTTTTT
>NC_055970.1:25289624-25309624 GCF_018492685.1 Alosa sapidissima | reverse complement strand
GACAATTCGGTTTTCAATTCAACTGTTAAACTAATAAAGTTAATTTTCAAGGTATGTGACTGCTATGTGAAATTTCAAATGCTTAGCCTACGCATTGCATTAGGTCTGAGCACCACTGGAGAAAACACTAACATGCAGTAAGCTAATGTTTAACTAAGTTAAGCTAACGTGTGCTTCTAACTTAGCCACTAAAGGCTGATAGGCTACATTGTGCACATAAATCATGACAGGGGAAATAAAAACATTTTAATATGATAAATAAATAGTTTGGTTTGTTTTGACACGCAGCATGTCAGGTCGAGTGCCGTGGCTGAGTTGAGAGGTGGGGCTATGTCGTCATAAAGTTGCCCGCTTCGCACCTACAGGCGTCTACACGGCGAAAGTTAGCCGGCGGTTTCAAAAGTTCCCACTTCGGAAGCCGGTTTCAAAAGCTATCGGTTTCAGTCTCCTAAACTGCCGGCGTCGTGTACACGCAAGGCGTAACCGTTAACAAAACCTCACCGGTTTCACAAAAAACGGCGTCGTGTAAACGGCACCCTACTACTACCCCTGGTCCCTGTCTCTTTCGTCCTCTCTCTATCTCTCCTCCTCTCTCTTAGTGGAGCGGTTAAGCTCATATAATGAGAAGTATTGTGCATTTTATGACTAAAGCATGAAATTTTGTTCAGTGTTTCTACACACCTTGAAGTTTATTTTCAGACGTGGAGCCACTTCAGATCTGACCTCTGGGGCTAGATATTTGCTGTACAATATACACATCTTTGAGGAGTAAAATATTTTTACAAGTCATTCCAGAATTCTACTGTGAAGATCTAGAACTTACATTAACTGCCATTCAAACAGGTTGCTTGAGTTCATTATGACAGTTTCAAATGGAACCTTTAACTGGCAACATTCTAATCACATACAAATGTGATTTATTTTTTCACCTTTAGACCACAATAAACAGCAATGAGAAAAAAAGAGACATTATAAACAGGAAAGTAGCATTTACCCATAATCCCTAACTGCTTTGTATCAACTGTACCACTAGTTTATGGGACAATAACCGATTTCTAAGTTATTTGAACAAAAGTGGTGAATCATACTCAACTCAAGAACAGAAGTTATGATAACACCAAGGGAAATCATTTTTTACAGTGCAGTGAGCGGTTAGGGATATAATATCTTGATCATTGAATTAAGATAGCAGGGAGCAGATCCAGTCAGTGTCCTAGGCCAAAGTATGGGTGAAGGATGAGACAGGATGGCAGCATTCTAGACCACTCTTCCAGAGGCCTCCTATGGCTGTTATGAACTGATCCATTGTGGCTGCAAAAAAGGGTGTACTATGTGTTGCAGGTGCAAACAGGCTGCCCTCAAGTGCACTGATCTTTGATCTTGCTCAGGAGACTGTTAGCCTGGACATACACAGCCAATAGAGACATGACATTAAAAAAGGAAAACATTGTTGAGACAAATACTTGTGTATTCTTTTGAAAGGGGTTCCTTATTAAATTGCTCTTTATCATATTATTTACTATCTACCATTCAACTATGTATTTATCTATCTATAGCCTAGGCATAGCAGTAATAGGCCTAAAGTTGAAAAAATAAATCACATTTTTATGTGATAAGAATGTTGCCAGTTAAAGGTTCCATTTGATACTGTCATAATGAACTCAATCAACCAGTTTGAATGGCAGTTAATGTAAATTCTAGATCTTTAGAGTAGAATTCTGGAATGACTTGTAAAAATATTTTACTCCTCAAAGATGTGTATATTATACAGCAAATATCTAGCCCCAGAGGTCAGATCTGAAGTGGCTCCACGTCTGAAATTATACCTTAGGGGGTGAAGATATGTTGAAACTTTCATGCTTTAGTCATAAAATGCACAATTGTTATGCTTATCAGCCTAACTATCTCTCTCTCTCTCTCTCTCTCTCTCTCTCTCTCTCTCTCTCTCTCTCAAATTCAAATTCATAGACGCATTATTGACATGTCAAGAGTGCTTGTGTTGTCAAAGCATGTACACAAATTCAATACATACATATAAGATAAACAAAACAAAACTCTCTCTCTCTCTCCCTTCTTCTCTCTCCTCTCTCTCTCTCTGACTACCTCCATCTCTTTCAGTTTTTTTCATACTCTTTCTCCTCTTCTTGCTTTTCTCATGTTGCCTCTGTCTGGTCTTATTCTAACCTTGCTCTCTTGCTCTTCATACATCTTGGTATCTCTCTCCCTCCCCTCCCCATCTCTGTATCCCTCCATCTTTCCTCTTCTCTCAGTCCTCCTCTCTCCATGGGCCTTCACTCTCTCTCTGTCTGCCTCCCATTCCACTCCTCAATCTCTGTCTCGCTCTCTTCCCAATGACATCTTTCCTTCGATCTTTCTCTTTCTCCCTCTCCTTCTCTCTCATGACCATCAAACCCCATCGCTCGCTCTCTCTCTCTCACTCACTGTTGATTTTTCTACCTTTCAGTATCTCTTTCTCTCTCTCTGTCCTCTCTCTCAGTATGTCTCTCTCTTGCTACTACACTACCTTTCTTATTCAGTCTCTTTCTTCTCTCCCTTTCAATTCAATTCAATTCAATTCAATTCAATGAGATTTATTGGCATGACTAAGTTTGACAATGTTGCCAAAGCAGTAATGGAGAAAATTACATCAAGAGCAGAAAATAATTAGCAATTAATAGTAATAATAACAACAAAATGGACTATGGAGAATAATAATAATAATAATAATAATAATAATAATAATAATAATAATAATAATAATAATAATAATAAATACAAAAAGAGAGAGAGAGAGAGAGAGAGAGAGAAAAGAACACACACATACATACATACACAGTAGCAATGGAGAAAGAAAAATATTAATAGATAAAATATTCAATAAAATAAAATCAATAAATAAAAATATATATACACAATATAAACAATAAGTAAAATTGGTGGTAGATTTTGCCTAGTGGCTGTCACTTGTTTTATGGCATTCTGTGACATATCATGCTGCTAGTGGTAGCATTCTCCTAATAAGTATTTAATTTCGGTGTCATTTAAATTTGTAAAATGTGGGATTATTTTTTTCACATTTTGTGAAACAGATTGATCAAATGTTTTCATATTTCTTACAATGTAAAATAAAATGTTTTTCATTGTCAATGTCTTGTGTGCAGCATGAGCCTCTCCTCTTTTGGTTGCCATGTTTGCTTGTGGCGACCTCTCTTAATGGCCTGTAGTGACTGGTTTTTGGATCTGGGGGTCTTTTATGAAACATAGGTATTCAGCCATTTTTCTTTTCTCTTTCTCCATCTCTATTTCTCTCCCCCTCCTCCTCTCTCTCTCTCTCTCCCTCTCACCCCCCACCCTCTCTCTCCCCCTCTCCCTCCCTCTCTCCCTCCCTCCCTCTCTCTGTCTCTCTCTCTCTCTGCTGCAGTGGTCTTCTGTGCCAGGTGGGCAGCAGGTGAGGGGGGATTTTCCGGCAGGCAGAGTGCGAGGCGCCGAGCTCGCTGCAGAGAAGCTACTCATGTGGAAAAAATGCACAGAGCCGACCGGAACACACGGCACCCTGCAGAATGCGTGGAACCCACCAGAACACACACATACACACACACACACACACACACGGTCACATAAAACAAGTACATTAGATGATTTTATTTATTTTAATATTTATGGTTTATGATTCATTAATACTCATTAACATGTATTCTATGTTGACAACTGTGAATGCAAACAGCAGGGAAGTAAAACAGCAACAACAGGCTGCCCTGTCCTACAGGTCAGGGGATTGGTGGATGGAGGTAGATTTGACTCTGGTATGGTCCAGACCTGTGCAGTGGTCCAGGTCTGTCCCGGGTGTGCAATGGACTGTGGTATGGTCCTGGTCTGTCCCGAGTGTGCAGTGGACTGTGGTATGGTCCAGACCTGTGCAGTGGTCCAGGTCTGTCCCTGGTGTGCAATGGACTGTGGTATGGTCCTGGTCTGTCCCGAGTGTGCAGTGGACTGTGGTATGGTCCAGACCTGTGCAGTGGTCCAGGCCTGTCCCTAGTGTGCAGTGGACTGTGGTATTGACCAGACCTGTCCCTGGTGTGGAGTGAACCGTGCAGTAGACTGTGGTATGGTCCAGGCCTGTGCAGTGGTCCAGGCCTGTCCCTGGTGTGGAGTGGACTGTGCAGTGGACTGTGGTACAGTATGGCCCAGGCCAAGAGGGAGTTAAGTCTTCCAGAGATGAATGACTGTTGCAGGAAGTGCATCATAACAAAGGGACAACAGACCCTCCTGTAACAGGAAGTGTGTCATCACAAAGGGACACCAGACCCTCTTGTACTGTACTGTTGTACTGCAAGCTCAGAAAAAGAGTTTAAAAAAAGGCAGATGAAAAGTTTCCCATGCTGCTTCCTTATGTTGGAATGTGTAAAAATGTACAAATAATCAAAAGGATACTTTCTTGTATGTGAATTCTGCAACAGTCGTAGTGAAAATGTGTTGATAGCCTACTTGTTGATTTTTTTGCTGTAGTGTAAACCAATGTAGAAAACACTTAATTAATGTGATATAATGATGACTTGTTAAATATATGGCTACAATGGTTTATTAAACATCATAGTCATTTATTTCGACAGCCATCATGTTCATTTTAATGAATAGGGAGGAAATTTAAACCATAGCCACGATATCTGCCGTGAGTCACGTCAGCTGGTGTGTCCAGGGTCGTCTTTTCGAGTTCCTCCAGGCTGACTCTGGCAGATCACATGGACAGTCAGGCACAATCGACTATTTAAAGGGACACCAGGCAAGCCTGATGCTTCTTCTCTACGAAACTTCCCCTCGCTCGGTCTGAAGCTCTTTTCCTTTTCTTTGCATCTTCCGTCAAGGGTTTTTGCTGCTTCTTCGCCGGCTCTGCCATTATACACACGTTTGCAACAATCGCTAGCGTTTCGTTAGCCTGCCTCTGTGCTGTGGATGCAGGATGGAAACTGATCCTGCTTCGGTCGGCGGGTACGATACACTGAACTTGCAAGCGGGATATTCTTCCTACAGGCAGTAGGGGCGGGCGAGAGAGTCTTCATTCGCCCTGTAATGAGTCATTTAACCATATACCGACTTACAAAGATTAACACGAAAAACGTTGCCTGGTGTCCCTTTAATAAATAAATCTTAATTATGAATAATAATAAAAAGGTTCTACCAAATGCAACTATTTTTTTCCATAGACTAAAAAACAAGTTTTTCCTGCTGTATTCTCTATAAACAATAAAGTAAATTATGTACCTTCTTCCGGAATCTTACTTCCGGTATGACGCATTTTGACGTGTTTGAAGTCACTTCCTGGACTCGTCTGACAGTCTCTAAATGACTTAACCCCTACTGTCCAGGTCTGTAGCCAATGTGTAGTGGTCTGTGGTATGGTCCAGGCATGTCTCCGGTGTGAGGTGCTTTGGTATGGTCCAGGCCTGTCCCCGGTGTAAAGTGGACTGTGCAGTGGTCTGTGGTATGGTCCAGGCCTGTCCCCCGTGTGAGGTGCTTTGGTATGGTCCAGGCCTGTCCCCGGTGTAGAGTGGACGTGCTCCTGATTCAGAGGGCCTCCCAGCTATCAGGGTGGGTGAGGGGCAGTCTGCTGAGAACCCCTGAGGTTTCTGCACCTGACAACACTCAACAGTGCACTCTCATTACCAAGACACACACACACACTTGCACGCACGCACACAGGCAGGCAGGCAGGCAGGCCGACAGGAAGGCACACACGCACGCACGCACGCACACAAACACTCTCTTTTAAGAAACACTTACATACATACATACAATGGCATATTACAGAAGCAAACACACACTCACACACACACATGCATTCATCATCACAACACTCTACTCTACACCACTTTCTTCCTTCCTGTCCACTGTCCACAGAATTGTTCCTGCTCACGCCTGTACCCATGTTCCTCATGGTGGATGTGTTCTTGCTCACGCCTGTACCCATGTTCCTCATGGTGGATGTGTTCTTGCTCACGCCTGTACCCATGTTCCTCATGGTGGATGTGTTCTTGTGAAGTTAATTTCCTTGATTAGTCCCTTGTCCATATGTACTAATAAAACGTGATGGCAGTCATTAGGCATCAGCCATTACGATAACATCCTGTGATAGAAACGGATGTCTCTGACCTATAGTGTGTTCTGTACCCGAGGTGTGTGTGTGTGATCCCTGTGTGAAGCTGCATGCTAATCTACCCCCAGGGTACCAGGCTTGCCCGGAGACCCTGTCGTTTACTACTCCGAGTAAACAACATCTGTACGCGTTCACCAGTCCATCAGTCGAGTCCGCTTGCTCGAGTCCCTAGCTCCCAGATACAGCTTTGATGAGGATGTTATTGAAGAAAATGAAAAACATGATCAAAATTGAAGTCAGCCAGACATTTTTAAACCGTGCTAATCTCATGCAAATCTGGAGGGTATGAAATGGTAAGAGGAAAGAGAGAGAGAGGGAGGGAGAGAGGGAGAGAGAGAGGTGTATGGGCGTGGACAGGAAACACACTTGTGTGACACACATCCAGTAACGGCCCATTCCCCACAGAAACCTCCACATGACACACACCCAAAACACACACACACACACACACGCCTTAGGGTGTGTGTCCACTCTCTGATCACTACGGCTCAGTGGCCTCAGCCAGATGTATGTGTGTGCTTGTGTGTGTGTGTGTGTGTGTGTCCTGTGTTACTGGAGAGCTGTTCTCTGGCAGTGTAAATGTATTACATATTAGCCTGCAGAGGTGCCCAGTCAGTCGGTCAGTCAGTATGAGTGGGCTGACTAGGCACTGGTCAAGGAATGATTTGCTTGTGTGTGTTCTTTGGTCAGGCAAACGAATGGTTAGACAGGGATTAATGTCTCTCTGAAAGCTATAGCTTGATTCAAAAATTGTTGCAACATCAGTCACAGATATCATAACCAACCCTGCAGAATTTTACATTACATTAACATCCACTTTTGCATTGTATAGACATATCTACTTCTTTTAGATGATCAAATACCAGTTAAATTTATCTTTAAATATTTAAATATTTGGAATGAATATCTGGTGAGAGAAAGTGGAATAGAACATTGTGTCCAATATTCCAATATGTGGTTTAATGCTCTGCATTATGCCCAATATTCCAATATGTGGTTTAATGTTCTGCATTTCTCATTAGTGGGTCACTTTGATACTAAAAGTGTGATTCTATGTCATGACTGTATGATATCTGTACTGTCCCTGTGTATATCTGTGTGTGACTATGTATTTAGATAAGCGGGAATATTATGACTTTGCAGTGTTTCACTGTTCTGCATGACTGTGTCAGTGGCTATCTGCTCCGGATTGCCAGGTTGCCACTAATCAGAGTCTGATTCAGTGTAGTCCACGTGAGATGGGATGACCAAAGCCTCTCCCATCAGCCTGGAAGGATACTTAAACCCTAACTATTTCCTTGTCTAGTTAGAGCAGCTGATGGATCTTTAGGTGAAGTCATGCTGTTGATGCGCATCATTGTAAATAAAACTCTGTTCCTGTTTTTTATGGCAAGCCGATTGAGCATTTATTCTGATATCTTGATATCAGGCCTAATTGTCATGTACATGTAAGCCATTTTTGTCAACTAGTTAACTAGTGAGCTATGTTTGTGTGAACTAGTTAACTAGTGAGGGCCAAAATATGCACACTAGTTAACTAGTGGGAGCCAAAAGGCTCACTAGTTAACTAGTGAACACATGTTAGCTTCACTAGTTAACTAGTGAGAACCAGAAATGCCGACTAGTTAACTAGTAAAGGCCAAAATGCATACCAGTCAGCTAGTTGAAAGCGTTTGGGTGTCACTAGTTAACTAGTGACAGCCAAAAATGTGCACATGTTTATTAGTGAAGGCAAAACACCTCACTAGTTAACTAGTTGCAGTAGGTCAATGTCACTAGTTAACTAGTGAACCATAAATGGCTGACTAGCTAGCTAGGTGATGGCAGTAGGCTCACTAGTTAACTAGTTGATGCATCATTTGTCCAAACTAGTTAACTAGTGAGGTCATACATGTATACTAGTGAACTAGTTCAAGACAAAATTCACACTAGTCAACTAGTGGCGCAGAATTCAAATTAGGAGGCAGAGAATTCCGGAAATTGAGGCTTTCTATTGGCTCCCTATGTCCAAATAGAACATAACAACCAATCACAGTGCAGAATTTCACAAAATCCCACCCACAACATTTGCATATGGCACACAAGTTAACATGCTGGCCAAAGGAACTCTAGCTAGTAAACTAGTGGCTTCAGTGTGACACTTACATGTAAACTAGTGAAGGCAGAACTGCTCACTAGTTAACTAGTGAAGACACAAATACCCACTAGTTAACTAGTAAGGTCTAAAAAGTCACTAGTTTACTAGTGAGCAGTTCTGCCTTCACTAGTTTACATGTAAGTGTCACATTGAAGCCACTAGTTTACTAGTTAAAGTTCCTTTGGCCAGCATGTTAACTTGTGTGCCACATGCAAATGTTGTGGGTGGGATTTTGTGAAATTCTGCGCTGTGATTCGTTGTTATGTTCTATTTGGACATAGGGAGCCATTAGAAAGCCTCAATTTCCAGAGTTCTCCGCCTCCTAATTTTAATTCTGCGCCACTAGCTGACTAGTGTGAATTTAGGCTTCAACTAGTTTACTAGTATACATTTATGACCTCACTAGTTAACTAGTTTGGACAAAGGATGCAACTAGTTAACTAGTGAGCCTGCTGCCATCACCTAGCTAGCTAGTAAGCCAGTTATGGTTCACTAGTTAACTAGTGACATTGACCTACTCCAACTAGTTAACTAGTGAGGAGTTTTGCCTTCACTAGTAAACATGTGCACATTTTTGGCTGTCACTAGTTAACTAGTGAGACCCAAAAGCCTTCAACTAGCTGACTGGTATGCATTTTGGCCTTTACTAGTTAACTAGTGGACATTTCTGGCTCTCACTAGTTGACTAGTGAAGCTAATATGTGTTCACTAGTTAACTAGTGGGCATTTATGCTCAGGGGCGCCTTAATACCACCCGAGGCCAATGGGCTATAGGTTTTTTAAGCCCCCCCCAACCGCAAATATTAATTATGATTAAATGATACCCGGCCCGCGATCTGACCCGACACATAGCGTGCGCTTTTGGTTAATAACATGCAGTGTAGCCTATGTAAAACCTTTACATAAACAGTAACAGAAAGCCCTCGAATCACGTCAGCCTACCCATGACATCGCTTATCAAAAAGGCTAGCCTCGGCACGAAAACAAGCGTTGAACTTTTACAACACTGGCTGTAGGCTAAGTTGATGGGTAGGCTACACATATGGACGTTTAAAAGCTTTTCAAAAGTGCATGTGTTTGTCGTGTCGGGGGGTTCCCCAGGAGTTTTTTTGAAATTCTGTCTACTTAACACACCAGTTTAACGCAGTTTGGGAGGGACAGAAATACTTTTAGCCTACAGAACAAGCTGGCTCATGTGACGTGAACATGCTACCTTATGCATTATCACTACACTACATGGAGACATATCTCACGTTAACGTTGGAGAAAACATAACATAGCCTAGACTATTATATGTGCGAATGGGTTAGCACAAACTTAGCTGTTGGTGAACGGAGATGCAGATCACTAATTCATTTCTTTGTGCCACAGCCCATGTTCTGCGTTCACTCCATTGAGACAAGTGAAATACATGTTTTTAAAGCCGTTTCATTTCCAGGCTATTTGCTACGATATTTACCTGCTATATGCCTTCTGTTTTCATGGACAGTTACAGGAATCCACGTCATTCGTTTATCGTTGCTTCAATCCTACCCACGTTATCTCCAGAGTTTGTATGATAAGTTTGTCAGTCAGTTTCAGCCTCTCCTCTAGCTCCTCTACACCCGTTGGGATTTATTAAGTTTTGTTACATTTTGTTACACTTTAGAATTGGAGAAGACGAAGGGGGGCCTCTGCATGGATGTAATTGTAGAGCAGTACGATGTGCTCAATTATTTAGGCTAGCTCCAGAGTAGGCTAATGACGCCGCGAATACGGACACGCCGTTTATTATTATTGATTATCATTATTATTATTAGGAGGCCCCTCATTGGTCGAGGCCCCTGGGCTGAAGCCCAGGTAAGCCCCTGCATTGAGGCGCCATTGTTTATGCTGTCACTAGTTAACTAGTGTGCACAAACATGGCTCACTAGTTAACTAGTTGACAAAAATGGCTTGCATGTTGGCCTGATATCAAGATATCAGAATAAATGTTCAAGCGGCTGGCCAAATTACATAGAAGTTAACAAGTGGGAATTTGACATTCAGTAGTCAGCTAGTAAACATTTTTGTACCTTACTAGTTGACTAGTAAAATATAGAAGTCTTTAAACTAGTTAACTAGTGCACATTTCAGTGTCCACTAGTTAACTAGTGAACATGCTGACCATTACTAGTTAACTAGTAAGATATGAAACATATGAACTAGTTAACTAGAGAGAATTTGGGCCTTACTAGTTAACTAGTGAGCATTTTGGCTGTCACTAGTTAACTAGTTCACACAGAAATGGCTCACTAGTTAACTAGTGGACAGAAATGGCTTGCATGTACATGACAATTATGCCTGATATCAAGATATCTGAATAAATGCTCAATCGGCTTGCCATAGTTTTTTCATACTATTGGTCTGACTGGGTCTCTATTTCATCTGTGGTATCACTGGAGACCAGACAATTCTTAGAGCATATTTGAATTTGCTCTGGCAGATCCGTATGGCCTCCCTCCCATTAAATACTGATGATGTATAAGTATTAAACAACAGAGATGTGTATTTTCTTTTTAATAATTAAGTAAACAACTGCATTTAAAACTTTCATTTAAAAGAAAGATGTCTGTGCTGTACTTCCAAAAGCATTCAGTAAGAGTTTAACACAATCTAACACAATGTAGACATTCCCCTTTTTGTCCATTTTCAACAGACTGGGTACACATTTAGAGCTAAGTTTGGGTTCATTTAGGTTAATGCCATTGCTGGTTACAAACCCTTTGGAAATCGATAGTGAACTGAGAGGGTCTAGAGCAATTTGATTGGTTTTAGTGTCAGCCAGGCTATGATATATGCAGTTAAAGTCTGACTACATTTTATTTGTTACATAGCGCCTTTCAAAACACCCAAGGTCTCTTTACAGAGTAAACACAGTAAAACAAATAGTTTAGTACACAAATGAAGAAGAAATGTGACAAAGGATGAATGTATGGAATAAAACAAGAGAATATGAAATGAAGTTTAAATATGCTCATTGGACTGGCCTATCCGGGAGCTTTTGGGGGGGAAATGGGTACTTTATAATAATTACACACAATTGATCATTTGTTAAGCATTTGTAAACTATTAGTAAATGGTTTGTTCATCATTTGTAAAGTATTGCTCATACATTATTTTTCGTTAGTAAAGCATTTGTACATACAGTTATAAATGGTTTGTTGGTGGTTAGTAAATAAGCCTATATCTAAAATGTTTCTAAATTATTGTTACTACTTAATAAATTATGCAATAATATTTTGTTGATGAAGTAATATTTCCATTATTTAACATTTGTTACATACACATGCACTAATGATTAGTTGAGTGGAAGTGGAAACATATTTTATAAACACTTTCTAATATTAGAATTCATGCACAGATCAGTGCCATCAGAATGACAGGTCCTTGCGCTAGTGTTTACAGTCAAGATTGTGAAAATGCTTGATCACATTGTCAATATAACAGTTAACTCTGTAAGCATTTTCTTACAGTATGCAAACAATGAGTCAGGTTTTGATGACAAAATGCTACTCTTTTTCTGTGCAATTTTAGCTGTTCAAAAGCATGACTGTATGAGGGAGATTGTGGGGGATTGACCAGGATTCATATTGCAGTTTGTTACCAGATCGCCACCGATAGTGTATTGATTCCCAGGCCCCCAGGTATTCCTGAATTCTGTCCATGGAGGGCCATACAATAAATTAATTTATGTGTACATTTAGTGACTGTACACCCATTGGTCCGTAGATGGTGATGTTGAGCGAAGGGTTGCTTGTAGCGGATGATGATGTTGAAATGTACTTTCTACTGACATAAAGGTACGACTGTCACACACTCTCTCTCACACACAGACATAAACACACAAAAACACACACGCACGCACATGCATGCACACACACACACACGAATGCCCACACACATTAACACCCCCCCCCCCCCCCCCCACAGACAAACACACATAAAGACACACACACACACACATATAAACACACGCACGCACGTGCATGCACGCACACACACACACACAAACACAGACATTAACACACAAACACACACACACAGAAGCACACACTTGAATGCCGTCATACAGGCATATACTACCTCCAGACCGTGGTGCTCCTCAGACGAACGACGTCTTGCGCTGCCACCGGTACGCTCAGGCCAATCCAAACTTTTCTCATCTGTTGTTCCTTGTTGGTGGAATGCACTACCAGATCTTACTAGAGCAGGGACATCCCTCTTCATTTTTAAAAAACTCCTGAAGACCCAGCACTTCAGAGAACATCTCCTCTCATAGCACTACTTACAATTAGTCTTGCTGATCCTAGCACTTACCACCTGACTAGAACTAACACTCGACTGTTTAGAAACTGCACTCGCTGATGCACTTATTCTTATTGTACTCTACCTTTTTTAAATTGTCCTAGAATTGTTGAGAGAATTGCCTTGAAAAGCTTGAACTGTTTGCCATGTTGTTGGCGCTTTCGTTAAAAATATGTCAGCCAAATGTAATGTAATGTAATGTAATGTAATGTATATGTGTAACACATATACACAAAAGCGATCACACACATACACACATGCATGAGGATGGAGTAGGAGATGGGGACAAATGTATGGAGAGGAGAGTATGTGCAGGACTGAGGGGCGGTAATATTTTGTACCGCTATGCGGTACATCTAGTTTACTGTACTGTCATATATGAAAGAAAGACCAGACAGTTGCACAGTGCTGAAATATCTTAAAGTAAGGCAACATACACACAATTAGAGATAAATAGTAATCAGGAAACACATGTGCAATACTCTTATGTACTTTACTGTAGGTTCATGAGATGCACTTCTGAGATTCTATATGTTCTTTACTATTTTAGTGAACAAAATCTTTCTTGTGAAGTCAGGATTTACCTGAGAGCAATTAATCAGTCCAGCATTTACAGATCACTATGACAACTTGTTCAACAATTTTTCACAACTCTTTCCAATCTGGCACACAAGTTTCTTCAATACCTAGAGTTTATCCACCTCTCAAAAGAGTTTATTCACCAACTTTTAACATTCAAAAATTACAATGTATTATCCACATTCACAATATGTACACTGTAGGAACCATTTAATACCACTGGTATCGTTATAAACATTGGACACTAGCCTCCACCATCATCAAACATGTTCTGCATGCCTTTTAAAAAAAAAACTCTGATACCATATGGAACAGTCCACCTGAAAGAATTTATAGTTTACCCACCTCTTATTTTACCACTACATCCCTGCCTAGAATGTTTCGGACAGAAGTCCTGCTTCGGATGCTCAAGTAGAGTGTTCCAAGTCGGGGATATCAATGATATCATCTATGCAATTACAGCATATTTATACACATTTTTATGACAAATATATAGCAGGCATGAGATGCATTTTCAAATCTGTAAATAAATAATGACATTTCACATGAATAAACTAAAACATAAATACAATTGTGGAGGCTAAAAACAAGTGCCAAATTGAATCAATGAATCAATGAATAAAAACATCATGAAGCAATACCATATGTGTTTTATTGCTGTGAGTTTATTTCTTTAATTTAATTTATTTCATTTTTGTTTTATTTACATATTTTGAGTTTATTAATATTATTTTGTTTTTGCAGTGCTGTCATCATTGATTGATCTAGAGTCATATGCATGAAATGTAAAGCACACTGAATGACCGTTGTGTATGATACTGTGCTATATAAATTCATTTGAAATACATTTAATCATGTATAGGCCTACTGTTTGACTGTAAGTGCGAAGTACCATTGAAAAGCTATTGCACAGAGCCTCATAGCCCAGAGCTTGGATGAAACCCCGGTAAGCCAGCACCTGACCATGTCCACAGTCTGTGACACTGCATAAAATCACTGCACTGAATCTATTCAGGCAAACCCAGTCAATCTAGCCAAAGGTATTTCCCTAAGTAAATAAGCTGCATTGGTGAGCTTTGTATACTCGTTGATGTAGAACCCTGGGTGATAGATGTTTTAGTTAACATTCAGTCAGTAGATTAGCAGTAGGCTTAGGTGTGTGCTCACTCCTCCAGGCCAAAGCAATATGACCGTTGCCATGGCTATGGAATGTGATCTACTGGACAAACAGCTGCCTCATTATGACATCATTACCTGTTCTGGAGGACATTGTCGTGAAGGCTTAGCCAATCATATTCTACAGAGGTGTGTTTATTCATTGCCAGTTTGAACATGACTGTGCGATATTAGTTTTGGTATCACATACAAGTAGCACGCATTTTGCTTTAGAATATGGGCATTTCAGTGAAATCTTTAGTTTAATTGGTGTTTAATTGGTTAGTTTAAACAACAAGATGTTGTTTGGAGAGAAATAGACGACGGAGAAATCCAGTGAGACGGAGGTGGTGACAGCGGGTAGGAAAGTGAGAGAGGGAAAGAGGGAGAGAGAGAGAGAGAGGGAGAGAGAGGGAGACAGGGAGAGAGAGAGGGGGAGAGAGAGAGAAAGAGAGAAGGAGAAAGGGAGAGAGAAAGAGAGGAGGGAGTGAGCGAGAGTGGACAGGCTGGTTGTAATTGGCAGGCAGCCTTTGTTGGAGAGGGCCGGTGCGTTTAATAGGCTCTGTTGGTGACTGAGGCAGTGGGGTGAAAACTGCATGTGTTCGTGCACGCACACACACACACACACACACACACACACACACACACACACACACACACAAGCCACCCCTCCCCCTAGGCCTCCAAGGGTTGCGGAGAGCTTGACTGCCCCTCACGCAGGCTCGTGTACCTCCCACTGCCCTCACACATGCACACACACACACACCAGCACACGCACACACACACACACACGCACACACACACACACACAGACACACACTCTCTCTCTCTCTCTCTCTCTCTCTCTCACACACACACACACTAATACATAGAAACAAACACATACACAAACACAAACACATGCAAACCCATGCTGCAGATGGCAGACACAAACACTGGTGCAGTCCCACTGTGCCACAACAGACACCATGAGAACACCTTTTTGAAGTGTTCCTTAAAAAGCATGACTGCAGAAGCCTTTAACATGCATGTTTGTGTTTCTGTGCTGTGCTTGGGATTTCAGTGACTAGGTGTATTCGGGTGTGTGTGTGTGTGTGTGTGTGTGTGTGTGTATTGATTTGACAGTAGTGTTCAGTAACGACACAACTCCACATTTCAACCTTTAAACAAGGTCAACACAAACCACAGTGTCTTTGTGTATGTGTGTGTGTCTGTGTGTGTTCACAGGATCCTCTATGTAGAATATGGGGGTAGAAAAAGAAACACATTCATGGCCAAAAAGAAGCTAGGTTTGTGCCGGCGTTCTTTGCTTGTGTGTGTGTGTGTGTGTGTGTGTGTGTGTGTGTATGTGTGTGTGTTAGTGTTAGGAGGAGGCGTGAGCACAGGGGAGGCTGAATTAAATGGCTTCCTCACACAGAGTCTGGCCTCCTCACAGGAACCAACACACACACACACACACACACACACAATTAGAGAGGGGAGGAGGAGGCTTGCTGGGGTGGTTGGTTTCCTGTCTTTTTCCCTTCATCTATCTCTTCCTCTCTGTCTGTTTTTCTCTTGGCAGACAGGCAGCATGTGTGTGTGTGTGTGTGTGTGTGTGTTGAATGTATTGATTGTTAGTCAGTCATTGACTCATAGATTGATAGACGTTGATTAAGAAAGAGAGAGAATGAGAATGTTTGAGTGTGTGTGTGTGTGTATATACAACAGCAATATGGGCTATCAAGTCAAAAAATAAATCAATCAATGTGAATAAGAAGAGGGAAATGGAAGAAATTGAGGTGAGACCCCTTCGGCTCTCTGCAGCCTGCTTACACACACACACACACACACCTGGAAGTGCGCCTCTGCTGCTCCCAGCACTGGACCAATTATAGCGTAACATCTTGCCCTGCCGTTACCATGGTTGCGCTCCGTATCCGTCCCCCAGAACGAACGAACCGTGGGGGAGCGAATATCTTATCAGCCATCGCCCTGGAAACCACACACACACACACACACACACACACACACACACACACACACACACACACACTTATAGCCAAGTCACATGTGCATGAGGCCTTAAGAGAAGCCCTGGGAGAGAACTGTGTGTGTGTGTGTGTGTGTGTGTGTTGGAACACACTCATGTGTGTATGTGTGTTAAGTGTGAGTTGGTGTAAGTGTGAATATATGTGTGTGTGTGTGTGTGTGTGCTTGTGTGTGTGTGTGCGTGTGTGTGTGTGTGTGTGCGTGCGTGCGTGTGTGTGAGCTGGCTAGTGGCGCATACCTTTGAGCGCTGCAGAGTCTGGGTGGTGGTGATAAGACTCAAGGAGTCTCTTCCACATCCCTCGGTGTCAGACAAGCTCTTACCAAGCCAAGTACACACACACACACACACACACACACACACACATACAACAAATAGGCATACACACTCACTGGCACGCATGTCAAAGCAAACTCACTACACATGTGTAGCTACAGGCCTGGACTGCACACACACACATTCATATGCTTAGCGTATTATCTTTCCATAGGTGTGTGCATGTATACATGCTGCTGTGTATTAATTGGCAAGGAAAGCAGGAGAGACAGACGTATTCTTGTGACCTTGTCAGGTGTGAAAGCAAGTGACACAAATATGGACTACCCTACTACTTCCAAACCACACCAATATCATCAACAAGACACACACATACACACATTTAAACAGAAATCCAAAGGATTACCCCTGGAGGTTCCACCAGGTGCACACACACACACACACACACACACACACACACAGATAGATCCTCCTATTAACCATTGGACTGACACACAGAGATGTTGCCACTGTTGTTTGTTTTTTATTCCAAAAGCGCAGGACAGCACTGATGACAGCCCCCACTCAGACTCAGATACATGCATTCCAGTTTATTATTCACATGACAGCCCCTTTATTAACACAGAGTCAAACACAAACACTGAAGGCCACACACGCGCACACACACGCACCCACGCACCCCCCCCACACACACACACACACATCCAATACATCCATAAACAAATGCATACTGTACATGCATGCACAAGTCACAGACACACTGAATACACACTCATACATCTGTACCTTCACTAGAATGAAGACATGTGTCATACACACGCACCCACGCACATGCACACACACACAAACACACACATATTCCAAACATACTTCAACAGGCGTATGCATCCAAAACACACATACACAGAAACACACATACACAGAAACACACACACACACACACACACACACACACACACACACACACACACACACACACACACACAGAATAAGAAACTCCACTTGACTCATGCAACATGGCTGATCCATCTCTATTCAACATTTCTAGAAGTTTCTGTCTGTTTATGAGTACCCTCACACTCTCTCTGGGACCAGAACACATTTCACATCATTAAAGGAACAAAAGGCTCTCTCAGTGTGCATGTCCTTCTGTCCAAGTGTGTGTGTGTGCGTGCGTGTGTGTGTGTGTGTCTGAACGTATGTGTGTGTGTGTGTGTGGGGTGGGGGGCATGGATGCATGTATGTATATGTGTGTAAGAGCGTGGTGGTATGTGCTGCCCCATGCTGTGTGTGTGTGTGTGTGTGTGTGTGTGTGTGTATGGTGGCATGGTGCTTTTTAGACCTTTTAGAACCCAATGATGTGCAAACTGACTGAAGCCCCATTCAGTATTGGTAGCCCAAGCATGAAGAAGCTGTCAGTACAAACATAGCTAAAGTAGAACAGAGCTTCTTATTAGTCATGAGCCTGCTGCTTTTTCCTTTTCTTTTTTTTTCTTTTCTTTTCTGAAAAAGAGCATTAAATTTACATTCTCTAATGCAAGTACGCATCTCTCCACATCTGGACAATAAAAACACCAAACACAAACGGAAACAAACAAACAAACCAACAAACCCAAACAAAAACTGATTGTCCTTTTTTTTTTCTTCTTCCGGGTGTGAACAATTCCAGGTTCTCCAAATAAGACTTTCGGTCTTTGGAGTGAAGAACTCATGATGGTTCCAAAACGGAACATAGAAAAAGAGGAATGTTCTAGATGACCCTTTGGCCATCAGAATTGAAGTTCGTTTTTGGTTCCGGAGAGCCCTTTCTCTCCACTCTCCACTCCTCACCATCCGTCATGAATGTTCATTAGTGTACAAGTCTTGTCCAACCAGTGTGCAGGGCCATCAGAGTCTTGAGCCACTATTGGCCTAGAGTTTGATTGGCAGTTCTTTGGGTCTGGGATGGGCAGTCCTACTGGAACCATCGGAACGGCGCCCCGGTTGGCAGCATTACCTGACCAAAGAGAAGAGGACAAAAGGCAAAGGTCAAAGATTTGGATTAAAAGGTTGTAGTAGAGGTCAGTTGAAGGTCATGCAGGACAGAGGCTTACTGGTGCCATTAACAATGGGAGCGGTTCAAACGTCACTTAACAAGATCAGCTACAATGGGAGTCCATATCACCAAAGGAACAATGACATCTAACGCAGGTTTTGGTTGCCAAGGGTTACCAGTCTCTCTTGGTATGCCAGATATGTTAACTATCAAGATTTAGGAATTATGGTCAGACTTCAAAGAGACATTTTAAAGTCATCCTCTGTGCCATCACCAGAGCTGCCTTAAAATAGGCGCTACAACCTGAACTCCTTCCCAACATGAACCTGCCACACTCAATGCACTCTACAAAGGACCCCTTGATGTTTCATAATAAAAGTCCTCTACTGAAGGAGTCATAGTGGAAACCATATGTAATGTTTTAGGTCATCAGAGCCCTTTATTATATGGCTGTGACGCAGGCCCCTGGAGCGCCTCTCTGTGAAGCCACGCTAAACAGCCTGATCCTTTCTTCTATGAATACCACATCACATGATGGACAGACACCCTGCATGTGTGCAAGGATCACCAAACCAAACCCAAGGCTGGATATGGATAGGCTGTAGCCACTGAGGAATTACCACACTGACAGTGTCTATAGGAAGTACTGCCCACTCTAAGAATTAACCAATCATGATTAAGTATTTAGTAGATAGTGTGTGGTCGAATGAGATTGACTTGTTTACATGTGTATAATGTTAAATGTGTCAATCAAAGTGTGATACAAATCCTACATGTGTTCACACATATCTGTCAGGTTACAACTGGATAACTCTCCAATGATTAGCTTTGTGTGGACAGGGCTGAAGCGTGTGCGATTGATTTTCACTGCTGTAGGTACTAGGTTAAACCCTAGTTAGGAACTCATCTCCTGCTGAGGAAGGCTGAATGCTTGATTGGCTGAATGCATGAACAATATCAATGAGTGAAAACAGATTGTTCTTAAGTCTTTACAAACACCTGAGGTGTTCAACCAGACCTACAGCTCAGAGACCTCCCAGACAGATTGGCAAAACTGCTTGGGATCAACTTATGCCATTCAACTGCAACTACTTCTCTATGAACAAGTGCAACTCAACTCTACTTTTTACAACTGGATTAATGGAATAGTTGTTGTCTTCCCTGTGTTTGAGGCGATGGCAATATGTAATCTGTAATCTAATAAAGGCCCTCCAGCCCCTCCTCCAACTGATTGTTGGTTCTTTTCAGAATTAAATCATCGTGGAACTATTTGACTGAATTTCTCTTTGGACATCATTTTCAGGCATGCCTT
>NC_055970.1:25244624-25284624 GCF_018492685.1 Alosa sapidissima | reverse complement strand
CGGAACTTGCAGATCTGGTGGCCGGTCTTGCGGTTGCGGCAGCTGCTGCACTGCTCGCAGTTCACTCTCCGCCTGCAAGGCTCGCAAATCCCGCAGCGTTTGCGCTTCTTCTTGCCGTTGCCATTGGCGACGGCTGACAGCTCGCTCTGGGCCTGCTGGTGGTGCTCGGCAGCGGTGACCCCTGCGCCCCCCCCTATGAACGTCCCGTCGGCCAGGAACACTCCGGCCGGCGTCATGATGAACAGGCCCGGGTGGAGCGGGAAGCCGTTGCCCAGCAACGGGAAGTCCGACAGGCTCCCCACCACAGAGTCCGTCGCCGTGGAAGCGGCCACGCTCTCGAGGTCGCTGGGGGTGACGCCCGTGACGGCGCCCAGGGGCATGGCGGCGGTGTCGGAGGCTGCGCCCCCTAGTGGCATCAGCATTCCAGCCCGCCTCAGGAGCTCGGCCGCCTGCGCCAGGTGGAGGCCGCTGGGCGAGTCCAGCAGGCCCGAGAGCAGTGCCCCCCGGTCCAGTTTCACGCTCCCCGCCGGCACCCTGCCCTGGCCAGGCTCTGCTGACGGCTTGCCTGCCTGGCTGCTGTGGGTGTTGCCGTTGTTAGCGCTGTTAGCGGAGGCTAGTGTTAGCGTGCGCGAGCGCTTCAGGCTCTTGCTGAGGGGCTCGCTGATGATGCCGCTGCGGTTACGGCGCTCTACCATCGACCCCGGGGAGGACGGGGGCAGGTCCACTGCAGTCTGGGGTCCATGGGCTGACCCCCCACTGCCAGACATGGTCCAGCGCGAGAAAGAGAGAGGGGGCAGAGAGAGAGAGAGAGAGAGAGAGAGAGAGAGGGCAGAGAGGGAGAGGAAAACAAAAAAGAAGAGAGAAACAAAAAGAGAAAATAAATAAAATATAGGACAGGAGAGAGAGAGAAAGAGAGAGAGAGAGGGAGAGAGAGAGAGGGCAGAGAGGGAGAGGGGGGCTGCTGGAGACAACAACAGAGGAAGGGGGTGGTGGTGGGGGGGGGGGGAATACCTGCAGAGACCAGAGATCAGCCAAGACCCCTTACAGCCTCACCCCAGTCCTCATCACTGAAAGAGAGAGACAAAAAGAAAGAAAGAAAGAAAGAAAGTCATTATTCATGACATTTTTTTAATTAACAATTTTGTAATTTTTGGGGTAAAGGCAAATAAAGATATAAGTGGATTTGTCGATATTATGTCCATTTCATGCGCCGTTACAATACAGACCTCTCGTATTTTTAAGTTATAATACACAAGGATGCAATTAAGTTAGTAACTGACTTCACCTGACACTGTCCAATCAAACATGTATAATCATTGTCACTATAGGGAATGATTCACGTTTTTGCATATGACCAAATAACATTATCACATTAAAATCCTCAACAACACAATGACTTCATATCACGCCAGTGCCTAGATCCATATAAACAGACAGGCAGAAAGACAGGCAGACAGACAGGCAGGCAGACAGCAGTTGGAGTATGCTGTTGGCCTTGCCTGACCTCTGATCACGCACATCAATCCAAAATATTGTGTATTTTGGTGAGTGTGTTTCTGTATGTGGCTGGGTGTATGAGTGATCTTCTCTGCTTGACTACAGGAAACTGTGTGTGTGTGTGTGTGTGTGTGTGTGTGTGTGAGAGCATGTGTAGAGTGCTGTCAGTGTATTTTTTATTGTGACTTTTGTGGTTTTCTATGGTGCTGGTGTGTGTTATTGTGTTCGTGTTGTGAGAATCTATGTGTGTATCTTTGTGCATGTGTGTTGCAGTTGTTGTGAGACTGTGTGTGTGTGTGTGTGTGTGTGTGTGTGTGTCCCTGGACCCCCTGCATGAAGCCAAGCCAGAAGCAGAGGCATTCTCATGAGTGTTCCGCTGAGCTGTGACAGACAGACAGCCTGGGGTGTGTGTGTGTGTGTGTGTGTGTGTGTGTGTGTGTGTGCGTGCGTGCTGTGACCGTCAGACAGGCAAGAACACGTTCCACCGAAGCCTGAACGCGAGACCCAGCAGCCGTGGGCTCGGCTGCACAGATCCCGTGCTAAGCCGAGTGAGAAATCCTCACACACACACACACACACAGACACACAGACGCACACTGACACCTTTTTCAAATGCACACCTTTGAGCACGCAAGCACTTCAAACAACATTTGTGTCAGTGGTCCAATTACGGACTGATCATCATGACAACATGCAACTCTACTGGCCCACTGTGCTGGAGAGAAAGATCTCCCTGGCGTCAAATAATCAGCGTGTTCCCTCATCAAATTACTACTGACTCTCAGTAAAACTAAAAAATATCAGGAAATGTCAATCCGTAATCACAAGACCCCGTGACAAAAAAATTAACGACGCATCACCAAGTAGCCAACATGTGGTCATGATATGGATAACCATCGGTCAGTTCACCATGTCTGGAAGAAAGCGCTGATTGTGTTTTAGCATGAGTCTGACGATAAAGCCCTCATTCAGGTGAGAGAGAGAGAGATCCTGCCGTTCGCGCGCACAGTCCCGCTCCTGCCCGCGGGGAACGTGAGTGATTGACAGCTCTGCAATTAAAGCAACGCTCTTCAGCTCGTGAGATGAGCATATGCAACATGTGGCCATGTAATTCCATACGCTCCGGCCCAGACATTTCCCCCCGACGCGGCGAGACATAAAGTTCATCCACAAATCCCATTACGAAAGCACGAGCACTGTGTCCAGCCTGGTATTGCGGCAGGGGGTCGCGGATATCTTCCGCACGAGAACAACGCATTGCACTGTGGGGACAATAGCGTACGGAAGGTCAATAACGAAGCCACTGAATAGTCGGGCTCGCGCAACGGTATCATTGGCATATGAAACATTAGTGCGATCAGCTGATCAAACAAAGTCATAGCACGCTCACTCGCTCACTCACTCTCTCACCTCGCGCACAGAAAGAGGGGACGGCGTGCGAGTAAACATGCATCCCCCTCACCGTCGGATTCTGTCCTCACCTCACACCGCTCCTGCACACGGCAGATTTCCATCAATCAAAACGCAAAATGCACACGGGGCAGGTGCCAAAAGTTTTCTCACAGCAGTTCGTCCCGATTAAATTACCAATTATTTAAATTAGGCAATACATTTTTGCCACAATTTCATGCTGTCAAAATATGTAATATTCTGCATGTTAATCACCAATTGAATATTATCGCACACACAAAAGAATAGGACACTTTTCACCTCGGCACAGCGCGACGACCCACAAGCACCAATGTCATTATCTGTTTACGGTTACAACACCGACGCCTCGAGAATGACGACGATGACGAGAAAAAACAACAAACAAACAAATGAACTAAACACCAAAAGACCCATGCATGTGGGCCGTTTTCTATTAGAGTTCCACCGCTTGTGTCTCTACCTGTATGTCGGTAAACCACGGCTCAAGACTCGCCGTCACATTTGAAAGTAAAACAAAAATCCCTTTTGTCTCCACTCACTCGCCTGCGACCGGCGTGGCTATGGTGACAGCACTCGGAATGCGCGAGCCCGTCTCTGTGGAGAAAGAATCGGCCATTCTCTCATTTTTTAAACTACTCAACTTCGTCGTCGGGAAGATGTCATTCCAACTTTGAACAGTCCTCAACAAAGTATGATTCCCCCTCCCTTCAATACATCTGCATATTAGCAAACACGGGCCCTTCCACTCGCACCTACCAACACACTGGCGAGCCGAGGGGAGGGCAGCTCCGTCCGAGCGGTCCGGCGGTGCTCCTGCTGCGGAGATTCAGCTTAAAAAAAGAGGCGAAAGAACCAAACCGAACTGATTCCACGGATAGGAAGAGTCTCGAGCATTCCGTTGAAACGAGCTCGCCAGTGAGACAGAACCGCGAGACGCTGTTAAAATGCACTTTGTCCGAAAACGAGCGCGTGGGCTCCTCCAACCTTTCGCTGTTCGCTATCCCACCTCCACATCCCCGCTTGCCGAGGAGAACATGCAAACACATTTCATAGATTTTTGGAGCTTCACACAAAAACCGAAGTGGACTTTCCGCCGTCGTGAGACGCGGAGAAATGACGCACGACAGGTCACGGATCAGCGTTCTAATATCGCCAGGGGTCCGATCCTGACCATTCCCCAACAGCTACATGTATATGTGCAGTTTAATTGAGTCCAGCATGGATATGAGATCTCTAAGTATGGATAGGTTAGAGACAGCCCATTGTTGACACTATTCCGGGCGGCAGTTGGCTGGTCGGGGGCGCGGGCTTTCTCTATGGCAGACACATGAAGTCATATCTCTTTAAGGCTAAACTTTCCCTCATGCACATTCATGCTTTCCAAGAACTTTGATTTACTCCTTCATTCTTACCTGCATCAGCGGCTGACGCATGGGACGCGCAGGACGCAGCAGGGCGCGGGTGGAAAGGAAATCACTCCTGGCGAACAAGACAAGTGACACCATTGTCAAGATTGACTATTCAAAAGATGAAGGGATATTTAATCAATTACATTATTTACTTCCTTAATTATATATAAAATGCCATAGAATACCCACGCAGCCATAAAGAGCTCGAATTGAAATGGCCATGTAGAAAGATAGCCTGCAGCATCTGATGTCCGCAATAATCTCCAAATAAACATCCTCTTGCATTATTAACTAATTACAACAGCCAAATTAATTGTTAATTAGCACAGTTAATAATGTAGTGATGCCATATGAACACACAGCCATTCAGGTTACCATTTATCTGTGATTGGCTGGCTGCAGTCTACGTTTGGCTAAATTAATTGTCATTGGCCCTATAGTTCAGATTGTCACTAATTAGCATCTATGTCTCATTAATTGTATGGAAAATAGGCTACAGGGATTTCTGCAAAAGGTAGACCACATGGACAGCTTGTGCAGCCGACCTGTAACGTCTCGGTGTATCAGCAGTGACAGCAACTCTAGCACAGGTCCTAGGGTAGACACGTCCGCACGGTCGCTGGCCCGCCTGGTCCGTTGGTCGCTCGCGGCCACTCTTCCTCGCGGACGCAGAGTCCACTCCGCCTCTTGCGAGCGTCCTGTCTGTCTGGCACGCGGCCAACTGAAGTGTGGGGAAGTGACACCGCCAGGGCGGCAGAAATTCTCCTCCGTCTCGGGCTCCTTCCCAATCGCAGGCGCGCGGACATTGGCTGGAAAGTGGAGCAGCTCGTCAGGGAGAATCAATGCGAATCGATCGTGCGGCGCGAGGAGAATGCGGGTTTGGGGAGCGAGAGAGCGCCGTGTCGGTCGCGCGGCGGAGGCTTTTCGGTCCACTAATAACAGCCCAGCTCTCCCCGCTAAAGGCCTACGCGCTTAACGAGTGTGTGTTTAGTGAACACAAAGGTCCATTTTTATTTTGAACATTCTAATTCTAACACAAGCTCAGACATGTTCATATGTGCACCAGGCTTAGACTACATTTCATTTTATTCAGATGATTTATTATTTTCATTCAGGTAACCAACCAAATACTTGTTTGGGGGGATCATTATTCATTTCTATGCACACAAAGTAAGAAGGGGCCCCGAGAGTCTCGCTAATACCCTGATTTCACAGCCTTCACCGGATCCGCTGTGGTTAAGCCCTCGAGCGCCGTGTTGTTTATGCAGCACGCGACGGCCCCAGCTCTCTCGGCGTTGCAGCTCTGTTCCGCCGCGGTGGCTGGGCGCCTGCCCCCCCCCCCCCCCCTTATCTCGCGCGTCGTCCACACACACCGCATTCTCCACAGGCCGCTCCCGACTGTCGTGACCCAGGCCGCATTCTTGCTTTTTTCCTTCTCCCTCTTGGACCTTGCCTCTACAGCATACACACACACTCACTCTCCCAAACACACATGCAGATGTGTGCTTCCTCTGAGGTGATAAGAAACATCAATAAGCACCAATACCAGTTTCAGACCAGTTTCAAATCACTAGTCACCTCCTCAGCTGTGTACAACATTGCTATTTGCAGTCCTGGTGGCATCACAAACACACAGAAATTGAACAGAAGACAGACTCTTTACTTCCCTCAGAACTCCTGTGCCAGTGACTAACCCTCACTCAGCCCCTGAACACACTCGCAAATCTCCTCCTAAAGACCAAAACTTCACCATACAAAGGTGCCATACCTACTCTATGTTCTCTAAGTAAGGAGCCAATGAACTCAGCTGACACAAATATAGCTGTAAAATCCAAAGCTTTGGGAGTCCTTTTCAAGAAGAACTTTTGAGAGATCTCCCTGAGGAGAAAAACTGAGCACCGCTTTATGGTTTGAGATTTGTGTGTGTGTGTGTGTGCGGTGGAGCAGAGGCAGATCCACTCCAGGGTCTGTGGCTATCAGTGTTTTAGAGTGTTCTTGCCTGTGGTGAGCAGGCTTCAGTACTGCATGCTGCACTGCTGAGCTCACTCACCCAGGAGGACGCGGCTTTCACCGAGCACACCATGCCACGCCACACCGCTCACAACACACACACAACACACCATGGCCTGCCTCGCTGGCTCTTCTCTTAATAAGTGTGGATCTATATATATATTTGCCAGTGTGTGAGAGTGTGAGTGTGTGTGTGAGTAAGTGTGTGAGTGTCTGTGAGAGTGAGTGTGTGGTTCCAGTCAGGCTTCGCATCTGTCTCTCATGTTTTCTCTCCTGCGGCAAGAGAACGACTCGGGGCTCATGTGTGCGTGTGTGTGAGGGAGAGAGTGTGTGTGTGTGTGTGTGTGCTGCGCGTGTGTGGCGGGGGTGTTGGATTAGCGTCACATGGTCTGGTCCGGCAGTCCAGACACATGACCCCCTTCACCACAGGAGAGCATAAAGCCCACTTGAAAGACGACAGAAAAAGAGGGAGAGAGAGAGGGAGAGAGAAAGACAGAGAGGGGACTCAGAAAGAGACAGAGGGAAGAAGGGGAGGGGAGGGTAAGAAAGTAAAAAAAAGAGGGGATGAAAGGAGGGAAAAAAGAGGGAGCAAACGTACGTCCGGTTTCTCAGACGCTGTGGAATGCCATCAGCCAGCTCCCCAAACACACGGAAACACTGCTGAGCGTTTCCCCGGAGACCTGCTCACACTCCTTCTTCCCCTCGCTCTCTCATCCCTCTTTCCATCCCTCACCATCTTTAGGTCTCTCTCTCTTTTGCTCTGTCCCCCCTTTCTCTCTCTTTCTTTCCCACTCTTTCAGCCTCTCATTCCTGCATGTCTTTGTGTGGCGCTATGTGCCAGGCCTTCCCTCGCTCCTACTTCCCTGCTTTTTCAGCCTCCTCCAGGTGCTCTCTCTCTCTTCTTCTCTCCCCCTCCACCTCTCTCCTTCTCCTCCTCTCACCTCCAAAGAAACTAGCTTTTCTCTCAGGCCTTTGGGGTTCCTGCAGTGAAGCAACTGCTACCCACAGTGCCTCAGGAATCACTCCTCCTCTCTCTCCCTCTCTCTCTCACACACACACTTGCAGCTGTGGAAATGACATGAATAATTAATATGGAGAGAGGTGCGGGAGCTCTGAATGGACTCCCCCTGGACATCGAACACCTTACCTATAAAACACTAACACGCACACACACACACAATTACTTGTAAAATATGAACACCTATGAGGGTTTCCTTATGCTCTCTGTACTTGGCCTAAAAATCTCACACTTAAAAATTAGCTCAGTTGACAAGATAGCCTACACATGTATTAGGATACTCAAGTGTGCTAACCATTAATATCAAAATGGCTATAGTCTAACTGTGTATCAGTGAACATTAAAACACTGAATCAGTAAAAACCTGACACGGTTAAGAACCAAGCTTTGGTTAGTTAAGGTGTCAATGTAGGTGAAATCACACACACAGACACACACATAATAGAGAGGAGATCTGACAGAGGCAAGATCACAACTGCCATCTAGTGGATGCAAGAGGAATATCTTGGATTCTGATACAAGGAGTCTACTCCCTGCATTACTTTACAATAAAAGACAAAACAGGACCTTGAAAACAGGAAAAGGCCTCATTGAATAAGTTGGAATGGTTCATCCTAAATGTGATTGTTTTTAGAATGGTTAACACCAACAGTGGAGCTGCTGGACAGAGAAAGCCAAAGCAACTAGAGACAAAAATTTATTACAGACATCTCTTCCCTGGATACAGGACAACATAGATCACCATTCAGTGTTTCCCATACATTGACTTATTTGTGGCGGCCTACCACAATATCAACATGGACCACTACATAATGATTTCCTGATTGTACTAAATTGTGCTTAAATCTGGTTAGAATTATAACCACACTGCACTAATTTGTTAAAAACTGTTGCATTTAAGTTAATTTTGCAAACCTACCACCACAAATAGAGTTCAATTCTGTGGGAAACACTGCCATTACAGTGACAATGCACACATAGAATGTAGCAGAGGAAAGGACTTGATCACGTGCCTTCGAAATGCAGCTGTGACAGTATAACCCGGAAGTAGATGAGCTGGAAGTAGATGACTCTCCATCAGATCCGGCCTTCATCGGGTTCAGGTCTTCAGCTGGCTGAAAGCCCAGTCCCCTGGCAACCGTCACATCGGGTCACTTTAGCTCCTTGGGGGACCCTCATGGTCAGATGGGTGAGTGGGTGGTCGAGTTTGATGAGAATTGCATTTATGTGTGTTGTTCTTGTATCCAGTGTAAGTGTGTGTGTGTGTGTGAGAGAGTGTGTGTCAGTGTGAGTGTGAATGTGTGCATAATTGACCTACTGTAGGATGTAACCGTCCATGCACATCTGGGGAAATATGACCATATTTGAGTGTAAGATGTGACTGATCTAAACTGTATTTGATCCCTGCCGCTTCGGAGCTGGTGTATGTTATGTGTGTTATTCATAGTGCTGTGGCTGTTTCTGATCCATGTGCTTTAAGAGTTGACTCTGATTTATTTGTTGATATATTTGTCTGAGTGTGTCACTTAATGTGCGTGTATAAGAAAGGTAAAGAGAGACTATTTCTTTGTGTGTGTGTGTGTGTGTGTGTGTGTGTGTGTGTGTGTGTGTGTGTGCACCGAAGCATCTCATCTCTGTCTCAGCACTGGACCCTTATTCTGCTTGTCTACACATATGGACGCCGTGGTCATCCCACATATGAAAGTCCCACTTACATAATAAGGCGATAATGTCTTTGGCTATGGAATCTGAGGTGCGTTTCAAGCAAATGCACAGATTATTTCTAATTAATTTATCTGATATTGGCCAAGGAAAAGCAGCTGTCACACACACACACACACACACACACACACACACACACACTCTCAATTCTGTAGCACTAACGGGCGAGTTAGGCGTCCTTCTTCTTGATGATCAGAGGGCCCACATTATCACCAGTCTCTTCATTGTGTTTGGTGTGTGAGCCATCGCAATAGGGAAACTGCAGAGAAAAATACACCAACACACACACACACACACACACACGCACGCACAAACAACAACAAACATATCAGAATCATATCAGCACTATTATGGCATATGACATATCTACCATGAAGAAGCCGATTAACAATCAATCTTGTGTGTGTTCATAGGAAACTTACACTCACACTTACAGTCAGAGACACAACACACTTCTGAAATACTCCACACAAATGAGCACAGTGTACCTCACAGATACATGTACATAAACATACACACACACACACACACACACACACACACAGAGTCAACTCTATACAGCACCCTGTACCTAAATATAACTTTGTGGATGACTAATCACCACATTAAGTAAAGCACACTTCAGTATCTCCTCAAAGGCATTAGCTATCAAACCCATTACACAGTGAAACACCACTGATGCTCAACTAGTCTGGGCTCTTTGTCCATGGTCACAAGTTCTGTTATTACAACTGGGCTTAAACAATGCAGTGTTTCCTGAAACCATAAACTGGTCCATAAAATAAAACCATGACTAAGAAACAGAATAATAATAATAATAATAATAATAATAATAATATGTTTATTGTAGGCTATTGACTTTGTAATGTAGGCTAATGTTTCAATATTGTTGTGAGTCCCTTTGGATAAAAGCATCTGCCAGGTTACATAAACATAATCATAAACATAAAAGCCATAGTTTTAGGAGAACAATAACATAAAGCTAACAGACAGAACTAATGAAACTATACTGTGGCTCGTTTTTGAAAGGCATTTTTATTTTGTGTTTGTGTTAGTTTGTGTATTTTATGGATTGTACTGTTGCATACCCTTTAACCTTATTATAGATGAACTGTCAGTGTTTAACAGCCCTGGATTGATTACATTGATCTAGTGCATAAACCTAACCTCAATCCAGATTTTATGCAATTTCATGTCAATAGGCTATCATTACTTTTTGTTACACGTGGTTAACTGTGCAATTACACTGGCTTTGAGATGTTCAAATGTGGCTTAATTACAAGCTGCCCGCCTCAGTGTTTGGAAACGGGAATTTCAAACACTCTAAGCTGCTGTACAGTGTATGGAAATCGTGTAAATTCCCTGCACTTCATTATGGACAAGTCAGTGAATAACATTTATTCTCCCATTGGGAGTTAATATTCAATAAATACTATCAAAAAAACATACAGTATGTTGAAGTCATAGTGTCTTCATGAAATTGACATTTAAATGTCTATGGCTGGCATAGTTTGACAAGTGCATTTACACGTGTGGCTCACAGCATGCATGGGTCTGAATTCCAAATCTAAATCACAAAACTAAGGTCTGAGTGTAGGCAACAGTATAGGTCTATTTTCTGGTCCTAGACTGAAAGAAAACTTCAATGAAAATTTCCACTGAAAACAGCTAGGACTTGGCTTAATCCATGAATGAAAAACTAGTCCTAAGTGTAGGCTACAAATGGCAATCTGTGTTTGTTGCTTGTGTGCGTGTGTGTGTGTGCTTTGCGTATGTGGATACCTTCTTAGATCTCCAGCAGCGGCAGTAGACCGCTTTGGAGCCGATGTCCTCCATGTCGAAGCTATGCACCACCTTGGGGCTGTCCTTGTTCAGGGTCAGATTCACCTTCCCCTTGGAGCAACTGCTGCTCCCACTAAAGTACCTGCTCACCAGGTAGGTACCCACCACTGCGGCCACTGCAACAGGAACGATGGTGGTCAGCTGTTCTGCAAATGCACACACAGAGGCTCTTCTATTAGCCTTTTATGAGCACACTGAATTACCCGTGTGTGGAATGCTCTAAATAAACTTGACTTGACTTTTATATTCTACCCTGATCTTTTACTTTAAGATGTCTACACCAGCAGTTCTCTCTGATACCGAGGCACACTGGTGTAGCCTACCGTTACGTATAGGTGCACCATGGAATTTTGAGGAACCCAGTGTGTTTTTATACAGGCTCATGAAATATGCTTTTTTAAAGGCATAAATGACACAGCTTCTTAATTAAATAACTCAGTCACCATCATGTGAGCATATCCCTATCGCTGTGGTCTCAGCTTGGTTGGATCTCTGGTGTGCTTTAGCCCCAAAAAGGTTGAGAACCTCTGATCTACACCACCGAAGACAATAAAAGATTTGTGAAAGTCAATATAATTTATGAACAGTCTATGTCCATTAGTAGGCTGTTAAGAGGGTTCTGTGTGTGGAATGCAATCTAATCTTTGCAGCACAGCCACAGCCTAATCTGAGATGGTATGTTGATAGGCCTAAGTAACGTGCAACTGGGTCAACTCCTCCAACAGCCAATGGACCTATGTTCCATTTCACCCATCACGATTTTAACCAAAGGTGATATTTCCAGAGACACTCTTGTTGACTCTGTCTAGCACGGCCTCAGATGACCTTTGTGTATGAAACTGGATACAGGGATTCCACACACTATCCATACCCTCCACACGGGTTCGCTGCTGTGCACTGGATAATGCTACAGCCCGTGTGTGAAACACGCGTCTCCTTCATCTTATTCTGCAGTTTAAGGTTAAACGAAAATTGTATGTGCCATTTCAAGACAGGAATATCCGGAATACTCCGTCTGACGGTAAAAATTCGCGCGAGAGCTATCCCATGCGCCGTCCACGAGAAATCCGGGTTACCGCTGATCTGGGTTAACGCGAGTAATTCATCCTATAGCGTAACCATGGCGACAAGGGTCTAGTCAGGTGCGTTACACGAGTTTCCTAAAACGCGCGGTCTCTCTTTTGGCACAGTAGCCTTTCCCTGTGGTGGTCAGGCCGCGGATTTTGTCTATATCGCCTCCAGCCACTCCCGGAGCTTTAGGGCTTAAGAATCACGCAGATGTATGGCAGCTATAGGCCTAGGCTACTATGTGAAGGAATAGGATGCAGCACCGTCTGTAACTCAATAACAGACATCAGTGTTGCAGCGAGACAAAGTTTAACACCACTCACACCTTCGCTCTTGTAGGCGCCATTCTCCATAGGTCATGTTAGGCTATGTAGTGGAAAGTGGAACCATAGTTTAGAGAATATATCGGACATAAGGGGTAATTATGCTATTGTTGAAGTGCAGGTTCTGTTGACCCACCGCAGGTCAACAAACTGACTTCTGTTTATTCCGCCCAGATGCGTCAGGGTCACCAAATAGTTGATCATTCATGGCTGCCCTCTGGAAAATATAAACAGTCACCCGAACAGTAGGCTACTTAACTTAATAGCAAGCAGGGTAGTTTAAACAGTTAGAAATCCCTACCTTTAGAAACTCTGAATCCTGAGGTGCCCGCAGGTGAGGGTAGGGTAGGGAGAGGCGGAAAAGGCGGCGATGCCATCCTGTTTTGCTTTACAACACAATAAGAAATTGGTTTACAACAAGGTCAGTAAACGACAGATCTGAACCTTGTCCTTATCCAGCTTGTGGCGACGGGACCTGACTCAGCAGCGTCACAGGCGAACTGACCAATAGGGACAGAAGCTTGGACGGATCGCGTTGCGCGCATATCAGAGCGCATTGTTGAAGGGACTTGGAGCCGTTCAAATAAAGTCCGAAGTGATTATCCAACCAACCACTGAAAACACGAAGTAGCCTTAAAAAATGTTCTAGCATTTGCAAGTGGACCTAAATCAGAACATAGGATAAAGTCCTGCTTACTCAGAAATAGCTCAAGATGCCTAATTAGGTTACATCTTTCCGTTGCTCTCAACTACCTGAATGAATGGTGACAGTCATACCTTCCAACAGGTGAAATGGTGTTCTACCCTCTGAGCCAGTGGTTCATGTAGGCTAAAATTTGAATTTGGCTCTCAACCGGTGTACCGATAGCATGACGAGCCAGACCCACAGCCCGGGCAGCTGCCGTTAGGGTGCGTCTAGATTTATAGGCTAGTGTACCGAGATGTGCAGTGGAATTGTGAGGAACCCAATGCGTTTTCATACAGGCTCATGCAATTGGCGTAATGTATACTTTTAAATGTATCAATGACCTCCCTTCTTAACATAAACGGTTTAAGGTAGTCCTAAAGTGCATCAATGACCACGCTTCTTAATTTAAACGGTTTGTAGGTAGGCCTAGTCATAAAGTGGCCTGATGATCTATCACGCAGCTCAATCAATATCGCGAGCATCGCTGCTAGTCTCAACACATGAGCACTAGATAAAATGAGCATAAGAATCACCTGTTAGACTATAATAATGTAAGACATAGACCACTTTATAATTAGTAACCATAAATTGGTTTGCCTTAGCCCCAAATAGATTGAGAACCTCTGCCCTATGCTATGCGAAATTAAATGATCATGTTACACTTGAGAACAGTACCAGACAATTAAGTGCACATTTGAACAGACGAACTGGCAACAAGCAACGGCATAGTAAAAGCAGGAGCTCAGAGCTCACTTAGTCGTTAGGCAAGAGCAATGTCAAGTGGCTGAGATTAACAGTAACCTCATTGCAATTGCCTTTCAACCAAAATTCCGCGAAGTGTCCCACAACCGTCTTTGTTTTGATACGTTTTCATTTTTTGTGACACCAAACAGTGCCACCTCCTGTCCAATCACAGGTTTTCAAGTGGACAAATGAATAATAACAATAATAAAAAAAAAACTTTTATAACATGAATGACTAAAACCAATAGTAATTTTCACATTCAAGGGCAATTAAATATTTACACAATGGGATAGTGACATTTAAGGAGCAAAATATGACCCTTATTTCCCAAAACAATCCTTTAATTGAACCCTTACTGTAACAAGATTCTCAATTTCACATTTAAAGGCTGTATCAGCATGGCGGGGTCACTTCTGATGACGTTCAAACAGAGCTGAACCTGAACGCGCATCTCGTCGGTTATTGGTTCTAACATTTTTTTTTTTTTTTTGCCTTTGCGTGGTTGGCAACACTTGTTGTTAGCAATTAGCTTAGCAAAAGCCTACAGAGACACGTTTTTTTGACGGCCTGCTTATGGGGCAGGCAGCTAGCGGATCATTAGGAACGATTAGATGAATGTGATCCATTTATGTTTGGGCTTTTTTGGGGTCTGCAATCGCTGATACAACCTTTAACGAGATAAATAATTCCCAGCAAAATCAAAAACATTTATTCTCCCTAAATATTTTGGTGTTGGCGTCATAGGCCTCTGAATCAGAATTACACCAGGGAAGAAAACACAGACTCATCAAAAGTAACCCAAGCATCTGAAGACAATAAGACTTTAGTAATCATTTTATTACACAGTTTTTAATCAACACACAAAGCCCGATGGAGCTTTCCGGTAATTAAATATACAGAGTTGTGTATGTGTGTGTGCGTGCGTATGTATGTATGTAAATGTGTGTTTGGAGGTGGTCCTCTGCTGGAGGGGTGGGATTGGGGGAACAGGGGGCAGGGGCGAGGGGAGGGGGGTCAGCGCGCACCCCCACAGCCGCATGTTAGCTTCTAAAACAAAAACACCACCTAAGGCTCAAGAGCCAACCAGAGAACACAAGGACTCAACTAAAGAAGGGCTTAAATAAACTGGTCCACATCTCGCCTGTTTGTGTGTGTATGTTTGTGCATGTGTGTGCACGTGTGTGAGTGAGGGAGAGTATGTGTGTATGTGAGGGTAAGGGGTAGGAAAAGGTTGTGGGGGAGGGGGGGAATGGAGGAGAGACAGTCATGGTTATGGTGAATGGAAAAACAAATATTTATATATTTATAGAATTCAAGTCCTTTAGAATGATCCAAAAGATCAGCGGTCTTTCCCCCATTAATGGTCTGCTATGATTTTATTTAAAAGAATTCCTTAAAGATTTTATACAAAATACAAGCCAGCATACCCCTCCACTGACCCAGATAGGAGGAAGAAATAAAAAAAAAAAGGCTAAACCAGAGGAAAGGAAAAAAAGAACACCCCCCCCCCCCCCCCCCCCCCCCCAGCCGCAAATACAAGCGCGAGCCGTGGAAAGGATGAGAACATGAAGGTCCATTATATCGTGAACGCCCCTCCATCAATCCCTCCCCTCATCAATCCCCCAACTAACCCAACCCTGCTCCTCAGGGCACCAGGCTCCAGCAACTGCTTGTTTACTTATTTTTAAAAATCGTATTTATTTTCTTATTTTTTTTATTATTATTTACCTTTTCTTTCAGAATGACGAATGAAGAAGGAATGCTTATGGAAAAAAAAAAAAAAAAAAAAAAAAAGGCAACGCTGCGCCAGCTAGTTCTGACTGAACCTCGGAGGGGACGGGGCTAGTCGCCGTGGCGACAAAGGTGGGAGCAAGACATGGAGCGTGCATGTTGTGGGGGGGGGGGGGGGGGGGTGAAGGAGGGAAAGAAGGTGGGATGAAAGATGGAAAAGGAGAGAGATGGAGTGGATAGAGAAGTAGAGTGAGGGATGGGGTCACGTGGTCGGGGCGGAGAGAGTATGTACACACCATGTCTGCTGGGCAAGGTCAAAGGTCAGGGTCAAGGGGTTTAGGAGGGGAAGGGGGAGTGGCCAGGAGCAAAGCACTCCAATGGAATTTGAGACCTGTTTTTTTTGTTTGCTTTTGCTTTTTTTTCTCTTAATCTTTCGAGTGTCGCCGTGGGTACGGAGACAAGAGAGGTGGCGTGGGCTGTTTGTTTGTTTGTTTGTTTTTCCCGCCGTGAATCCGAGCTCCAGAACTACATTGCATACTTTTGTGTCCATTCCCGAGCTATTCTGTTGTACCTGCAGGGGAGGAGAAGAGCCAAGTTCAGAACACTAAATACACCAGCACAGATCTGTGCTAATCAAACAAAATAACATACCTATCCAATTAGGACTGACGTCACATTTAACATTTCTAAACCACCCAAAAGCTCCAGCTCCAGCTCCAGACTAAAATTACACTAACACCCAAAGCAGGAAAAGTAGTGAAGTACAAGTTTGGATAAAATTAAGTTCAGAGATGTGCTGCATCTGAAGGGGAAGCCTTGTTGGCGTTTTCCACACACGTCTAATCCAGAGTTTGACCAAGGCGTCTGGCAGATCATCAATATCATTACTCATCAGTCGAATCTGGCCCTGAGACTGCAGTTTGAATAGTGATGTCTACTGGCGACTGCAAACCTAAGAGATTGCACACACATCACACCCCAGCTTTGAAAGGTAGTAGAGTACGGAGAGCATGCCTCACGCGAGACATTTCCTAAAGAATTCACTCTGTACGTGTTTTCTATGTGCATGTGTGTGTAGAGCAATAGCACTCATCCTCGTCTTAATGTAGCTGTGTCGTCTCTGGTAAGTAGCCTGTAGAGAGATCATGGTGACATGGTCTCATTAGATTCATGAAAACCACTGCTGCTTGCTTTGAGATGCAAGTCAAGTGTGAACTATGACATCATATGGATAAAGACCAATAGGACAATTATTAGGCATTCACTATATGTGATGTTACCATATACCATTTATATCCAAATACATACAGTTTAAGAAGGTAATTTCATAGGTCATTATGCTAAATCACAGAATACCTGATCATAACACACTGACTGCTACACTTACGGCACTACAGCCAGCTTCACCTTCAAAGGGCCACATTTTAAGTCAGTAAAACGTTGGCGAACAATAATTTTGCCATTCAGCACAAGGCAATATCGGAAAACTAGCTGGTCGCCGTAACATTACTCTACATGCTATAGAATCAGAATCAGAAAATAGGCTTCTTTACACATGTTGTGTATGCCTGTCTGAGTCTATTTGCATTACTGTGTGATAATGTACATGTCTACGTGCATGCATGCATGTTCACTCACTTTTCCCTGTCAGTCTTGTAGATGCGGGCGATCTCGGGTACGAGAGGATCATCTGGGTTTGGGTCACACAGCAGAGAGCAGATAGACAGGAGAACTGCGGAGGGAAGCGTGGAGTTACAACTCATGGAAGTACACATGCACACAGGATGCAGAAAATAAACACACACATACAGTACAGGGTTTCCCGCAGCACTTTGCAGTCAAGGCGGCCGCCTTGGCAAAACATGCCTGCCGCCTTAACTACGTTGTCAAAAAAAAAAAGTAGTCCACCGTGTTACTGTCCTGATTTCTTCTCCCTTTCATTCCAAACCGTGACCAACGCCAGTCTCTCTTCTCCGTAGAACGCATTAAAAACCTGCCATAAATCGAAAAATAATCAGTTTTTATAATCTTTACACAAGTGATCCGAATCAGAGCTAGTGAGCGGAGCCGCGCAAATATCCCGCTAGCTCTCAGAATCAGTCAAATCGCGAAAAGCAACAGCTCCGTTTACTTGTCAGGTGTGATGAAATGCGTTCATATTCCACTTTTTATGTCAAACTTTGCAGGCCTATAGAAAGGTTTTGTGGTAGGATTGTCCAATGGTCAAGTTGTTGCTTCAATTTGTGTTTTAATTTATGTGAAGCACCGATGCTGAGTTCGTCAGTTTTGTGCACGTTTAAAATGTTTAGCCGACCGCGTAATTTGTCATTTTCGTGCTATAAGTTTCACTTTTCATGTCATGAATGTAACATGCCTATGATAAGGCTTTGCCAGGGCCGGTTCTCCCTATACGCACACTACGCAAGTTGCGTAGGTCCCCGCAAGTAAATGAAGACCCCCTCCCTCGTCTCCCCTTCAGTTAGTCAAGCTAGTGACAGACAGGTATACAGTTATAGCGACAGTGTCTCATAGGCTACATTAAGAAGGTGAACATGAAACCGAAATTACCATTCAGGGCATGAGAAACGGAAGAAGAAACTTCACAGAATGAACAGCGGGAACTACAGTCGGGTAAACTTGTGTTCGTTCCATGGTTTGATGTCAGCATATAGTAGCCTATATCTCTCCAGCGCGTGTTGCTGTCCTATTAAAACGTCCCACATACTCGACGCACCCGACCAGTAGCGCGACAATGTGACGTCACAGAAGCGCCGTAACCATTTATACTCGCGCGTGGTGGTCGCAACACTAGTTGCAATACTCTCCTGAACAGAGGTGTCGCTGTTGTGAAAAGACTAACATTAACTACTTACACAGCAGAAGAAGCTGCAGTAAGAAACACCAGTAGCTAGCCTCTGTGATGGTACTTCAGACTTTGGTTGCTACTATTCACAACTACCATCATCATTATCATGTAGTTTCCAAGGTGTGTGCACAGGTAGATATTAGGGCTTTGACTCCGAACTTCGTTATTCGAATATAATTCGATTATTTTTAAAATTAAAGATATTCGAACGAATTTTAGGGATCTCTTAATATTCGAACCTCTAGCCTATGGAGATAATTTCTATAAATGTATTTGGTTGTAAACGTTATTTTCGATTCAGATTCCGAGTTTTTTTTTCACGCCTGGTGAAGTAAAATCACAAGCTCATTAGCAAGGATATTATTGGTCATCTGGGCTCCTGTAGGTGACGTTAGCATCTGGCTGGTTCGCGCTTAGTGAGCTCACACATAGACATAATAGACACTTTTATTTTAAACTTAACCTTCCTCTGATTTTAATCACCTCAGTTATCAATCAAAGCAAACAGGGAAAAGAAATGGCAACACAATCATGAAAAACACTCAAATAAATAAATGTGCAGATAAGTCTGAATTAAAAGCAGCACTGGTTGAAGCCTGGAAATATTGTAAACAAAGTAACGTTAGCTTAATTTGCTAGTGTATCATAGTCTGGTTAGATTGTTCAGTTTCCCTACGTGTATTTAAGTTTCAAATGAATACTTTTTCTCCTTGGGACAGGCCCGTTTGAGTCTTGGAAAATACTTTTCCATTTGCATCGGGATTGAGATGATTAGAATTTAGCAGTCAATTTGAATGCAACAGTTTTAAACAAATTCGTGCAGCCTGCTAATGATACTAACCGGATTTAATAGCAATTTAGCCAGTCATCTTGCACGATTAATGTTTGGATTACATGTTGTGCATGCTGAGGAGGGATGCGCCTGTTGAGAGGGAGAGAGAGAGAGTGTACGGGGGAAGGAGAGTCTGTGTTGAGGTAGGCCTACTTCTATCGCCTACTCTGGTGGAGTTTGACATACTACAATGCAAGATATATTTAGCCTATTTATTTATGGACAATGTAAGGCAGGAGGTGTGTGTTGCTTTTAATTATGAATGTTCTATCGAACGTATTTTTTATTGATATCGATTACATGTCTATTGCGATACATATCGCTATCATTTTATCGCCCAGCCCTATCTCAATAACAATTTTAACCTTTCGTGCACATAGTCTATTGACATTGACTGATACACTGCCCTCTGGTGGACAGAACATATAGAACTTAAGTTTGATACCAATATCGGTCTTACTGGAGACATTTAATGGTTAAAATATTATTAATACATATTCGAATTTTAATATTAATAAACAAACGAACTTCGAATATGATTTTTGGGCCAAAGTCAAAGCCCTAGTAGATATAGATAGATAGATAGATGGATATATAGATAGGTACTTCGGGGTAGTCATCCCGAGGGAAATTTTAATAATTTAAACAGTTTAGTTAGCTGGCTAGCTAGCTAGCAGCTGGCTGAGTTTGTGTAATTTCCTGAAGTGGAAAGAGATTTTGTTCAGGCCTTAATAGATATCCTTTGTTTGAAAATAAATCGTTTCTATTCTTTCCTCTTAATTCCATGTGTTGCAACTCTCACTGGTAACTTTGTTAACTTATCCAGCAAACTATTAAAAATTCACGACTGTAACAAAACACTGCAACTCGCTTGCCCTCGAACTAGTCCATCTTCCTGTTTCCGCCTTGTCGCGCTCGTCTGAAAAAAAAAAAAAAAGAGTGGTGCGCTACCGTGTGCTACACGGCCAAAACCCTGGCGCGCCAGAGAGATCTACGTCATTTTGACGTCACATTGTCGCGCTACCGGTCGGGTGCGTCAGGTATGTAGAAGCCATTAGGCCTACAGGCAGTTAATCCCCTGATCTGTCTGCGGCTTACTTGCCAGCCTTTCCCATGTCACAGTACATCACAAAGTTGTGAAATATAATTGCATATTCCGTTTTTTAAATGCGGGCGACTGGCTACATTTATATATAACCGCGTCTTTAAATGTGTTCATAATAACGTGCAGCTGGGGATGAAACTAGCGGTTTTTCAGCAGAAACACGACCCGTCGAAACTAATCTGTGATTTCACTCGTCCAATACATTTTTAAGAAAAGTAAATGGTTTTACAGTAATTTCAGTCAAGATTTAGTTGGTTTAGATAGCCTACAACTGAACGCAGCCTATGCCAAATGGAAAGTAGCCTAATGCATTGATTTGCTGTGCATACTGGACAACATGGTTGCAGTCAAGTCACTATGCCTCGAGTCTGAGTCCAGGTTCGAGTCCCCAGTGTTCAAGTCCGAGTCAAGTCCACTACTCATCCGAGTCATTAAAAAAAAATCCAAGTCAAATCCGAGTCGAGTCCACTACTCATCCGAGTCAAGTCACTACTGATTCCACGTCGAGTCCGAGTCGAGTGCCTATTGATCAAGTCGAGTCCAAGTCCAGCACTAAAGTAAGCATAGCCTACATGTCGTTCCATTTTTTCCCATTGAAGATGAAATCCTTAAAAGCAAAACGGACAATCTTCTGTCTCCAAGCAGGGGTGCCATCACTTGTGTGAAAGTAGTATTGCCAATTTCTTGCCAAACCCAATGTGTTGTATTTATTATATCGGAGAGAATACCATACCATAGCCATACCATAGCCTATAGGCCTACTCATAATAATTAGCAATCCACATCCCAATCACACAGGCCATTAAGTCACATAATGCTGTTACTGACTGCTGAAAATTGTATAGTGTTGTAGAAGTTCATACTTCACAAGAGCTAGATGGACGTTGGAGTAGGCCTATTTTGTAAGTGGTAGTATGGATCATAAAAGGGCCTCCCCGGGCATTTTTTAAAAAGTCTGGCTGTTAAATAGCCTACACAATTTTAGTGCAGTTTGGGAGGGACATAAAGAGAGCAAGGCCCGTCTTGGTAGCTTCTTTCTGACTCCCGTGACGTGAACACTGGCTACCTGCAACTGCATAATGTTATCACTTCACTGACACTATGGAGACATATTTCACGTCAACAATAGGAAAACTAGCTTTCGGTTAACGGAGATGCAGATCATCTGCCTAATTAATTTCTTTGCGCAACAGGCCACATTCTACGTTCATTTCCACGAGATGAGTGAAATCAATGTTTTTTTAAGCTGCCATCGCCATAGGCTAGCCTACTATTTGCTACGATATTCACCTGTTAGAAATAGAACAAGTTGCTATTTCCTTTTTTTCGTGCAGTGGATTCGGCTATCAAGTCGCTCGTTTGAACAGTAATTCGTGGTTTTAAATATAGTTGTTTATGGCCTACCCACGAGAGGTTCAGTTTGTCAGTTTTTACTTGCGCAGACACGTAGGCCTACATTGACACTTTACATGGACACTCTACTAGGCAATTTAATGTTATGCTTCTATATTTTATGACACCAAAATTAAGAAGTATGCTATAGCTTGATCGGGAAAACTTTCAGTTTATTTTTCTTTCATCCGATAATAGCCTGCTGCAAATGAACAGACAGAAGCACGGCAGGGCACGCCCCAAATTAAAATGAATGAATGGAACTTCGCTTCTCGCGTCAGTCAGGAAAAACACTGTTCACCAAGTCACGATTATCAGCTATCCAGCAGCAGTGTGTGATGTTTAGCCTAGGCCAGGGGTGGGCAAACTTTTTGGCTCAAGGGCCGCACAACAACCCCCCACCCCAACGGCACAATTAAATGGATTGCATAATGTTCACGTTAGATATGCTGCAAAGGAGATAACTAAGAGTTAACTTAGTTTAACATGATGTTATCTCTATTTAACATGATGTTTTGACATTGACATTGTAAACGTTATCTAAGGAGAGTGAAAAGCAGTTTGCAGTAAAGCTAACCAACGTCGCCTCTATCAAAGGAAAAAAATAGCGAGCAGCCTGATAACTAAATGAAATGCTCGGCGGGCCGGATGATAGTGCTTGGCGGGCCGGAGTTTGCCCACCCCTGGCCTAGGCTGAGTGTAATCTAATCTTAGGTAATGTCATGTCATGTATGAGAACTAATATTGCCTGGCAATACTACATTGAAATAGCGGCGGCCATGTCTCCAGGCATTTTGGTGTTAAAGTTAACGTTAGTTTGCTTTGCATGTGAACATGATGTGACTTGCGATGTACTATGACGCGAAGCAGTAGCCTAACATTCCCTTGAACTAAAATTAGTATTACAAATAATTTAGATATTAAAACCATATAGCAAATTATAGCCTAATGACATACTACAATTATAGCCTTATGATATATTACAAAAAAAAGTCGAGTCCTAGACGAGTCTTCGCGAGTGCGAATGCACGAGTCCGAGTCCAAGTTCGAGTCATTTAGTGCTCAAGTCCAAGTCAAGTCACGAGTCTCTAAATTTAGCTAATGACTCGGACTCGAGTACTACAACACTGCTTGACAATAGATGCACAACGTAAATTAGGCCTACATGAAGTATTAAAATGATTATTTAAAATAGTCTATGTATGAAAAAATATTGAAGGGAATCAGGGGGAGCCAGCTCAGTAGCCTATCCTACGTCTTTGGCAAGTATAGCCTACTGACACAGGTGAAGAACAGTCAGCCTCAGCCAGTAGGCTACAAGCAACCAGACCCTTTAAAAAAATAAAATTAAAAAAAAAACTACTACATTAGCTTACGTCAAGTGTCAAACTGCAGATTTCTGAGTATTAAAACTGCAGTTTTGGAGGAAATATTTGCAGTTCTTATGCAGGAAATGTATTTTGGACACAACAAAACGGCATAGTACTGCATATAGTACTGTATTTTACTGCAGAAATGAAGTATTTTGGACATGAAAATACTAGGCTACTGCACTATAGCCTACGGTAGTATAACTGAACTGTACTTCGATAAAAACTGCAGTTATTTTTTGTAATGGGATATGTACAGCAAGCATCAAAAGCAAGCAGCCCAGAACCTAAAACTGGACATTTATAGCTGTGAAGGTGATTCACACACAATTATTATTTCTATTTCTCCTAGTCCTTTAAGGGGAAAAACACTATATTTGGTACTTTCCGTAGAAATCCTAAATGGGGTGGGATGATTGTATTGGGAGCACTGAGGTGTCAGATGAGACTGTCAAAAAAATGGTTACAATTTGGCCCTCAGTGTTCAGGTTGGAGGGCCCCTTAGCAGGATTTTGCTTAGGGCCCCATGGAGGTCTGAACCGGCACTGTCCAAACCATACACTATGTGAAACAAACACCATCATGGAATTTGGACATCACAATAAATGAGGATACCCATAAATAATCTACACTGATAAGAGGTTTAATTGACATACATTACTTTTGTATGTGTAGGCCATCATCTAGAAACTACAACAGAGCCTTTCTTAGCAGCCCATCGGTGGTTCTCAAAGCTCTCAAAGTTCCACAACCCCCCCCCCACCCACCCACCCGGTCGGACGGCAACAGATACCAGTCACTGATGTGAACACCGCCACATATAGCAAATGCACACACGTACGCGCGCGCACACACACACACACACACTAAGACTAGACTAGCTGAACTTTAACATAATTTTTTTTTACAAAACCCACACCAAAATGCTTACTGCACAAGGGCGGTGGTCACCCAGACATGCTTTTTTCACCCCACCAAAACAAAGTAGTGACTTAAAAACATGCCAGGTGGAAATTGACTGTGTACATGTTGCTATGACACGTTATATTTAACTAAAGAGCTAGTTAACTAAAAAAAAAAAACTACAAATAGATGTTTTTTCCAACAAGTTTTTTTTTTTATTTTACTTTGACCACCTTGCACTTTTAGAAGCCTCACTTTTTTTCTGCTTGTGCCTTGCTCATCTAAACATGAGCCGTGTTGCAACCAGGGCTCAAAATGTACGGTGTCTCGTCCCGGGGAGCAATTTTTATGGTCCCGGAACACAATAGCAAGATGTCTGGGACAGCAGAAAAAATACAACAGGTTTTGACCTGCCGTAATGAACAGCTGGTAAAAGCAGTGTTTGGCCAGCTAGATGGCTAGGCCACTGATCTCTAAAGAAGCGGTTTTGTACACAAAGGCTTACAAACCATGTTTAGCTCTTTGTGTCTCTACAAATGTAATTTTTGGTACAAATGTAATTTAGACAACCTCATGGGGTAGGTGCTTGTGTTTCTTTAAAAAGCCGCCATCTTGGTTTGTATTATTATTAATATTAAGTGACACACATGTAAGAGGGTGAAAATAGGGCAGGGGCGTCACTTTCTGATTGCCATCAAAGTTAACGAACTAGGTTAACCGTACCTAACTAGCAAGCAGGCTGGGATAATGACATTTGTTCTCATGACACTTAAAATTTGACTGACGGTGTAAGGTTACGTGGTGTAAAAAAAAAAAAAAAAAAAAAAAAAAAAAACAAGATGACAGGCTAGTCCTGTCTCTGACTAAAACATGTTGACAGACGAAACGTCACCAAAGCCATGAATTTACATGTCTAGAACGTACCTCATATAGACCCTTTCATCAATAAAAACAAAAACAATGCTTGAACGTTCTATTTGGGCCCCAATCTACTTCCTCTACATTAAGATAACATATGGAATGTTAAAAAGGAAGTCTTGTGGGGCCAACTATGATGCTGATAATGGAACTCTTGAAAGGGTCCATTTTGCGAATAAACTTGGAATACTCCACATACATTCAAAATGACAGACAATAGGTAAAGTCTAGCGCAACCTCATAAAAAATGATGGAAAATGAGAGCACAACCTCTGGAAATGAATGCTGTGCAGAAGAGACAACAGATGAGAGATTTTGTGTTCATCAAATGGTCTAAATCAGTGTTCAGAACTTACATGGTGGACCAGAATGAGTCAATGAAGACACTGGTGGCTAAGTACAGGGACCATACCAAGTACAATTCGGACAGCTGAGGGACACAGAGTCAAAAAAGTTAAATAAATATATATATAAATAAATATATATATATATATATATATATATATATATATATATATATATATATATATATATATATATATATATTTAGAGCCCGGATTCTAACGGTCAGTAGCATCGTTCTACAGGGAAACAACTGAATTTGAGCGACTGGAGCTGGAAAAAAAAAAAAAAAAAAGCGTGTCGGTGTGATTGGGCGCCCAATGCAGGGGATTTTCTATTCATCAATACAGGGCTAATCAATCAGATCAATGGGGATCAATCAGATACAAAGCTGTTCAATGAGGAATCACACACTGGGAGCATTAGGTAGAACACAAGATAATATTTCAACATATTTCACTAACACAGTGGTCCTTAAAACATTTTACATCATTCCCCACTTTGGAATTTGGGGAATTTTCAAGCCCCACCTGACCCAAATCACTAGAGATTCACCGATTGCAATTTTTTGGGCCTATTCCGATTTTTCATAGCATTTGACCTGCCGATACCAATTTTAGCCGATTCCGATTTCATTTCTTTTAATATACACTGCTCAAAAAAATAAATACTCCTCAACACAATTGTGGGATATTGATCTGGCCAGTTATGCAACAAAGGTGGTTGTGAATCAGGTTCACCTGCTTTGATGTCAACGAAATTTACTACAGGTGTACTAGAGGGCCAACTATGAGACGACCCCCAAAACAGGAATGGTCTTTACAGGTGGTGGCAACTGGTAATTTTTCCATCTTTATCCTTCTTGACTGATTTTTCACTAGTGTTGCATTTGGATAGTGTCAGTGTTACTACTCGTAGCATAAGCCAGTATCTGGAGCCTACAGAGGTTGCACAGGTAGTCCAACTCCTCCAGAATGGCACACCAATATGTTCCATTGGCAGAAAGATTGCTGTGTCTCCCAGCGTAGTCTCAAGAGCATGAAGAGATTCCAGGAGACAGGCAGTTGCTCTAGAAGAGCAGGGCAGGGTGGTAGAAGGTCCTTAACCCAGTAGCAGGACCAGTATCTGCCCCTTTATGCAAGGAGGAACAGTAGGAGCCCTGCTAGAGCCCTACAGAATGACCTCCAGCAGGTCACTGGTGTGAATGTTTCTGACTGTGGCCAGAGACAGACTTTATGAAGGTGGCCTGAGGGCCCGATGGCCTCTAGCGGGACCTGTGCTCACTGCCCAGCACCGTGGGGCTCATTGGACATTTGCCATGGAATACAAAATTGGCAGGTATGCCACTAGCGCCCTGTGCTTTTCACAGATGAGAGCAGGTTCAACCTGAGCACATGTGACAGACATGAAAGGGTCTGGAGATGTCGTGGAGAACATGAGGCTGCCTGCAACATCATTCAGCATGACCGGATTAGTGGTTGCTCAGTGATGGTCTGGGGAGGCATACCCTTGGAGGGATGCACAGACCTCTGTGGGCAGGACAACGGCACCCTCACTGCTCTTATCGGGATGAAATATTCTGACCCTGTACTGGTACAGTGGGCCCTGGGTTTCTCCTGGTGCACAACGATGATTGTGCAGGCAATCCCTGGAGGATAAATTAATTCATACCATTGACTGTCCCCCACACTTCCCTGACTTAAATGCAATAGAACACCTCTCAGACATTATGTTTTGGTCCATCCAACACCCTCCTTTCATTTTGTAACACATTAACCAGTCCATATCAGCATAGATATCCAGCATGATGTATCTGATGTGTTTTCAAAGTGTTCCTTTAATTTTTTTGAGCAGTGTAGAAATGTAATCAACTTATCAATAATGGAATGGCTGCTAAAAAAATGGAACCAGTGAGTAGACAGATTCTTCTTCAAGTTTAACTTCAGCTGCAGTATCAAACTATAATGCTTCCCAGTGTGGGACATTCAAATGCACTGTTATGGAACACCCATTTTTTTCCCTTCTAACATCCAATATCCAACTAAAAATACAAAAACCATTTTCATGATACAGTTGAACATGTTACCATGGAACATTTTCATATGCATTGATGCATTTATGGGAGGGCGAGAGAGTGGGAGTAGGCCATCACGTAAACACAGGGGAGAAGTGCTAATAGCGATCGATTAGGTGCTCCGCCATATATGAACACAGCGGTTATCCCTGTTCAGCTGCGCTTGTGGTTCAGCTGTGGGCACGCAATTAGCGGCAGGGACGGGCGGCAGTGAATGATGTTTACATAGCCTAATGAAGTGACAGGTTAGTAAATTCCACACAATATGGTAAAGCACAGCATTCGCTGCATAGAAAAACTCAGTAGACAATTAGCGCTTTCTTTGTGCATCCAGCCCATAGTGTTGGCCTTTGCTAGCTTCTTCAAACTTTGCAAACTCTGCTGGGTGTTACAAGTGCGGCGCGCAAGTGCATTTGACCGGCATAAAATCGGCATGTCGCAGATTGACTGGCCGGTCATGGCCGATCACGTGAAAATCGGCCAATTCCGGTCACCAGCCGATCAATCGGTGCATCTCTACAAATCACCCCAGCAAAATGGTAACATTCAAATATGTTTTGGCATTTTGATTCCACATTTGATTTCCCATTTCCACTGGATCAGATGTTATTTTAATTCTTATATCGGTCTGTTTTTGACTCCTATGTTTGTGTGTGGCTATTTTATTTTGAACATGTGATCTTCCTTGTCAAAAAAGACGGGCATTATTAAAGATGAAAAAACAAAAACAAATTTCCTCCTGTTCATCGCCCCCCCTTGTCAAGTCTCTATTCCCCACTAGTGGGGCCCACCCCACACGAACCACTGCACTAACAGAATGAGGCAGAGGACAAGATAAACTCTTCCAGACAACCTCAGTGCACCCATTTAACAGCCGAAAGACCGCTAACAAATGCCACCAGAAAGAATGGCAACAAAAACTGTTGGCATCACAACAAAAAAGCTCTAATTCTGGAAACCATGTTAGTCCAGACAAGGTTACCCAAGTTCAAGTTCACTTATATTACACACCATCATGTGTAATATAACAAACAATGGTAATTCAATGTGCTTTACATTTCATGCACAGGAAGACACTAGATCAGTCAATGATGACAATAAGAAATAAGAACAAGCAAGCAGTAGAACTCTAAATCTAACTGGAAGTGCAAAGACCAGAGGCCTGTCGTGTCAGGTGTAGCCTCCCTGATAATTATGGCTTTAATGTACCCTGGAAATCCAGAGTTCTCGCGAGAGCACAATGGAATTGTCTCTGCGAGACACTGGTAATGAGCAATGATGCACATTACTTTTACCCCTTGCATTCCGGGGAACCAGCTGAACTGATGAAGACAGCGCTGCAACGTTGGAGGCCAGTAAATATTGGTTGTAGTGTTATCCGATTGCGTCGAAGTCTGGAATCATTCAGAGTAAACATCAGTCTAGTGTTATCCAATTGCGTGCAGTGAGATTTTCAAATGCATGCTTGTTGCCGCCCCTAGAGTTGGGCCATTACATTGTTCGTGGCCAGACCCTTAAATCTTTCTAGATTACCAGGGGTCTGGATTTTCCAGGCTAGCTTTAATGTGGAATTACACATGGATTTTTTGTGTGTGTTTTTGACAAGTTGTGGTCTGAAGTGCACTAGACTCCAAGCAGGTATCGGGCTTTAATCGTCCTTCTCTTTTTTGGCGTTGTATGCTTTACGCCTTTAATTCCAAACAGTGAGGAGAGTGACCGGAAGCAAGTGGGGTGGAAACAGGAAATGACCCAGATCAGACCCGAACCCAGGTCCCCATTGGCACGTGGACCGGGATGTGGTATGGGCTCTGTAGCCAGTTCCGCCACAGCGCCTCCCTAATCCCGCCCAGCCCCGAACAGAACTCCCTCAGTCTTGTATTTATTCAACTGTAAAGAAATTCTGTTGCATCGAGCCATTCACTTTATCAAGGCCCAGACACAATGACTCAATGGGACCAAAGTCATTTGGTCAGAGAGCAAGGTAGATTGGGGTGGCATCTGCATAGCTATGACAAGCAACCTTGTACTGTTGAAAGATTTGGCAAAGAGGAACCATGTATAGGTTACAAAAGAGGCCCAAGAATGGTGGGGCCTCTTAAGACATGGTGGTTTTCTCTGATACATAAGTGCAGACAGAAAAAAAGTATTCCACAACTTCTAGGTAGGTCTTCAACGATATACAAAAGCTGCACTAAGAAGTAACTGTCTAAGGACAGTGATTTTCCCCGAGTCTGTATTAAGGTGAATGTCATTGAAGACCTTAACTAGGCAAGTTTCAGTACTATGATGTTGATGAAAGCCTGACTAGAGGTGGTCATAGAAGCCATTTATATTTAAATAGTTATTTATTTGGTTAAAAACTACTTTTTCAATAAGCCTGCCTATAAAGGTAAAGTTTGAAATAGGCCTATATAGCTGTTAAGTATAGATGAGTACAGTCTTAAATGCTGCTGGGAAAATGCCTGAGATAAGAGAACCATTGGCAATTTCCAAAAGGTCAGATATCAAACAGTTGAAAACATTTTTAAAGAAGCTTGTTTGGACATCAATAGCAATAAAATTCAGACAAGGACTTTACATTGTGTCTGTATAGCGAAGTAAATATTTTTATGGCACTGCATGACATTGTGGAGCTAATGCATTGCTTACTCGAATATCTTCATTTTTGGGGTTGAAAAAATAAGCAAACTCATGACATTTTCCAGATAAACTCTTCACCTAACTACAGAGAGTGTAGCTTCTTTCATAAGGTAGGAACAAATGTACAAATGCCATATTGACACCACATAAATCCTACTAGGAAGCATAGATGTTTGTGTGTGTGTGTGTGTGTGTGTGTGAGAAAAACAAATGGTGCATTTGACCAAGGCCTTAATATACCCAAGTACGAAACCATGTGCTGATCCTGCACACTCCACATTCTTCACCTCAACCAGAAATGCATGTTTCTGCCACGACGCCTCCTGCGTCTTCAATGGGTATGAGTGCAAGAGTAAGTATGTATGCATGCATGCACTGGTCATGCAGGAGAGCCTGTGTGCCTTGCCTCTGGAGTGTGTGTGTGCGTGTTACCTTTGGAGATGGTGAGGGCGGGGGACCACTGTGACCTCAGAATGTCGAGACAGATGCTTCCGTTGCTGTTGATATTCGGGTGGTAGATTCTTGTGGTGAACGCAACCTGCCGGCGTATCAGAGTGAACAACAACATGTGGTGAAAAAGAAAGAAAAAAGGCAAAAAAGAAGCAAAGTGAGTCGGGGGAAACATCAACAACTGCTGAGAGAAAGTGTACAGACTACTTCACACAACTCGGCAAATATTAATGTTATGACATTCATAACACTAATGGTAAGCTGTCCTGTTACATAATACAATATGCAAATGAAAAATTGAGTTGAAGATTTGCCAGCAAAAGGTCATACACAAAGCAGTCATTCATGCCTTAAAACTATTCCATCCCACTGTATCAGACTTAAGGCCTTGAATGAGTGAGAAGACTGCACTCATGTGCACTGTCTTCAACAACACTACAGAATAGCTTAGACATCTCAAGTAACAGCAGCTACACACACATGCTCATACTCTGAAAAATCTAAACTGTGGTACAGCAACACCTGGGGACAGAAGGAAGAACACCACAATACAGGAAATGGAACTACAGCATCACCACTTTTGTACTGCAAAAAAAAAAAAAAAAAAACACATCCTGAAACAAGAGCACCTTGCTCCATCCAACAGAAGTAAAATTCATTAGTCATAACTTGAAAAAATACAAAATAAAACAATAAAATTAATAAATCATATTTTGCTAATCTGAAACTCCAACAGCTTGGTGTGCTACAATGGCTGCTGTGTGTTGTGTTGAGTCTTGTGTAAAGTTGAGTTTCGTGCTAAAATGTGATTTAGGTTGCATAATGTACAGTGAGCACAAGACAACTCAATGCCATTACTTAACGAAAATTAATGATTGACTGGCTGCACCCTACACAGCCTCAACTCTTAAAGGTCAGGGATTTTACACGATTTCAAGCCTATGAAATGTGTTACTTTCAACAAGCATCTCCTCACAACCACTAGCTGCCCATTCCATGAGTACACTGTAATAAAAAAAAAAATAAAAAAAAATAAAAATAAAAATAAAAAGTCTAGTCTGTAGCCAGTCCAGGCTCCGAAAACTGAAAACAAAGTGGGGGCAGCCTGCCCCCCAAACAAAACAAAAACTCTGCATTGAATTTCTCTGGGGATACTGAAGGTAGGGGCGAGATACCTCTCTGGCTATTTTTGTTTGGTCCTTGGTTAATGAAATATGTTTTTCTGCACAAAAGCGGCTAATATATTTAAACACAAACAAAAGCTACTTCCTGCGAAATCTCTGACTGCACCTTTAACAGAACTCAGCCATCACTCACCCTACTCCCAAGATCAGCACAGAGACTACACCTCCCAGAATGCACTCCACCCTACTAGGCTAAGATTTAAGTCCCTTTCCAAACGATCCACAAAACTACAGTGCCGTGGCAGCTGTCTAGACTCCATTACCCAGAGTACCCAATGCCTCACCTTTGGCGGTTTGAAGGGGTAGTCTGTGGGGAAGTGAATAGTGAGGAAAAACACTCCACCCTGGTAAGGACTGTCATTCTGTTTAGAACAGAAACACATAGTTATTTCTAAACACAACAACAACAAACAAGTTTGGCTCTATGCACATGAATATGTAAGATAGAGGTACTTACAGGTCCCATTATTGTCGCCTGCCAATGAAACACTGGGGAGAAAAATAAGGTCATTAGATGAGACGGTGTGAGGTTCAACAGAAATGAGATTAAGTCCCTTTCCTTTATAAATCACCTCAACCATGCAAAAACACTAATACTGGGCTACAAAACCTTATTAAGCACACTTGAATAGTCTAAAACATATTTTATGTTCATGTTAGTGTCACTCCCATGTCCTCTCAAAGAACTCCGTTTTAAAAATAAAATAAAAAAAGAGAACACTTCACACCTCTGTAGAATACAGATGTCCAGGAAGGAACTGCCTGAAATTTTAACAGCTCAATGTTTTACTGCTAACGTCATTGCTTTTATACTAGCGGGACGGAACCTGTGTGTTCACCTGACACAAAAACACACACACACAAACACACACCTTTCAGGTTTCAGTGGGTCACTATGTGATTTAGACACAAACCTGGGTAAGCTAAGGCAGTGGTAAACTCAAAACAAAACACCCATATGTGCAGCCCTTCATTCTCCTATAAAGTCATGGGGCTAGGCTTCTTGGAGGTTCACCACTAACCTTCAGCCAACTTACCCAGGTTTGGCACTAAACCACCTACTTAGAAAATACCCCCAGGTGCTTAGAAGGAAGTAGCAACATTTCCTTGTACGGCTCAGGTATTGTGATGTTGCAGGTCGCTATGCCACCAACACCCCACCATTTTTGGCAGCAGGGGCCCCTCTGTCACAATGATAACTGTGTGTATCGCCATGGCGACAGTCAGGGGGGTTGGGAGGGGGGGCTCTGAACATTCTTTTACAGCTCCCGCCCTGGTGTTGCACAGCAACAGATGAAACCGGAAGACAAAAGGAACAGGGCTTGATGATTCAGATTATCAATTATTTGTAAGACCCATGTCTAATGATAAATCATTAAGCCTAGGCCCTAAAATCAGCCCTAAATGCTGTTGTGATGCTAATGCAAATGAAATGCACCTAGTTCTCAAACATGTTTGCAATGCAAATAAACACAGAGCGAAATAAACAAAACATCTATAAATAGCTATGAAAACGTCTAAAATATCACCAATATTTACACCACTTACTGCCAACACCAAAACACAAAATATATCAAAAGCAGAGACAGAAAAACCATGTGAAACGCATACCTCCACACACACACACTATAGAAGGCTCCTGTATTAACACCAAATAGTAAATGTTTTTGCATCATGTTCATCCTGTAGGCCTAGACATAAAAACTTGCCCTAAAATGAACATTCAAGGCACAAAGGTATGTTTAACTTGTACAGTAAGCATCTATGAAAAACGTTCAGTGGGCAAACCTTTGGGGTTTAATGGATTATTATTGTCTGCTTTAGCCTAGTCCTTCAACAATTATTTTTCCCAGGTTGGAAAAAGTATAATAGTGGGTTTCACCAAAGAAATGTATCCGAAATTATGAAAAACATTCTACCACTGTAGCAATAAGCTGTTATCCTTTGACGTGGGCGTGATATTTATTTGCATGTTTTAACCTCTAAAAGCATCATACACAGCCATGCTTACACATCCATCGCTTTCAGGATTTTAAATAAGCTCTTAACCTGAGTAACCATGTACTTAATAGATGAAATTTAGTGCTTACATCTAAAATGTATTATAGCTGCAGATCATGTACAGTAATTTAACTCAAGGAATTGTTGACATGGTGAATTCTGCCCATCCTGAATGTAATACGCATGCAAAGCATTTTAAGAGTGAAACTAACAATGCTCACAACAAACCCTGCCTGCCACTATCTGGTGAACCAAATGAAATACTGGACCTGAGTGCCTTCAGTGGGTGGTCAAGTCAATAATTCTAACAGGCCATTTTAAGTTTTGCAATATTAAAGTAAATTCTGTAAGCTCATATGCCCAACACTGCAGGGCAGGGGGATAGTCAAATACTCCTGATGCATCTGTCTGATTCTCAACAAATTAAATGCTCCGAAATATAAAAAATATAAAATATAAGAGTGATCCATTTCTGACCGCTTAAAAAGCCCTTCTACACCAATCTCAAGTTTTGTCTGACATGGTGACAGAGGGAATACATGTGATCTCATTTGGACAGAGGGAATGTTTTGGATTAACAGTTTTGTTTGATTGATATGCAAATTGATTGACAGCCATGGTTGACTGACACCTACTGTCATCTCCTACTGGTCCGGCTGAGCATTGAGCGGGAGGATCACGAGCCAAGTCATTCAACTCCTGTAAGCACAAGACAGTATTAGACACACGCGAAAACAGAAGAACACGAAAACATGTTTTACGACACTAATCAAAACCATTAAGCATGCTTTCAAAATCCCAAAAGGAGGAAATTATAAATTACTTGTATCCAAAACACAGCCCAAGAATGTGGTGGAATCCAGATTAATGACACATCAGATTGTGCCTTCACTTTCAGATCTCTCTAGTGTAAAGCGTGTTGGGTGCCTTAAGAAGTGATATACAAATGCAATGTAGTAATCTGACATAAGGATAGCCAAACCCTGAGATTACCCTAACCCTCTCCAATGAGAGACAACCGAATACATATTGCCTCACTCACGACATGGAGGGATGTGACAACACTAACCTTAACGTTATGTTTCCACTGACAGTCCATGTGGAGCTATTCAGTTGTAAACAGGCCTGAACTGATCCAACATGTCGTTTGGGGATCTCGGTTCTCCTAACAGACTAGCGAATACATGATGAAGCAAATACTCCTAATTGTTACATGCATGCTTTGCAACAACTTCAGTATTTCGTTGATCAAATTACGATTTAGCAAAGAATGCTAACAAGCATGTTAATCAGCTCTTCGTTACAGAAGTGAAAGTCAAACGTTACGCAGTCTTGGGTGGATAACTACATATATAGATAGCCAATACAAGTGCCCAGTTATTTTATTGCACGATCTGAGTATCCTCAGATGGAGACCAACAAGTCACCCAACTGCATAGCGTAAAATGGTTGTAAGCTCGCTCTGTCTACTTGTTAACGGTTGCGTGCTGTGATATAAGTTCAGACTAACGTCATAGACGTGTGCTCAGTTAGCTAAAGATTGCTAGTCAGGTCTATGCCCGGCTATGTTGTCTCAAGTGTTTGTGCTGCTGAAAATCAAAACGCTGACAAAAATACTCGACACGTTCTTGTATTATCACTATGGTTGGAGTAATAATTGGCAACAACTTCAATTGCATCACTGATTTAGAGGGGTTTTCGGCTTGGACGCTAACATTAGCGAACGACACACGTTACTTAGCCAACAAGCTATCGTTAGGGCCCTTAGTGGCTAACATAAAGCAGCTATCGTTATCGAGAAACATCTCATTACGAACTTACTACATAGTTAGCTCAATTTAACACCACGCTAGCATGTAAATATCAAGGACTGACATTAACCTGCTAAACATTTAGCTAGTTAGCCGACATCCAAGTTCAACGCATAGCTGTTTGCGAGCTTGTTCAGTAGCGTTAGCAAACTATCGCTATCCTAGCTGTCGACAGACAACAGCCGTTTGGCATCAATGGTATAACGTTATAACGTTAACATCTAGTATAATGAATTATATATAGCTGTTTTCGGTAAATAAATGTAATCACATAACATAGAAACAGACGGGAGATTAAATAGATGCTTTGCTGAGCTATCTTAGGTTCAAAAGATAGCGGGCCCAAAATGCTGACCAGAAAGCATCAAACTGTCTTCAGCTAGCTAAACTTAACATTAGCGTTCCGAAGCGCAATGCTACACTGTCATCCTACCACAGCAGTCTCCCGGGTTACAACGGTAAAGACGATGGATTTGAGGAGAGGGCGTTTGTTGTTGTTTAAAATGTCGAAAAGACATGTTGAGGAGCTCAGTGCTAATATCCCGATCGAAATTTCAAGTGCGAAATAGCAGGCCGACGACGGCACTCGCTGACTTCCTTCTTACCTTGTGAATTCTTTTCAGAGCCATTGTTGTGCTTGTGCTGCTGTCACCGAAAACGTGTTATAGTCGGTTAAAATGGCGGCTGTTCTCTATATCTGGAGACCAGTACTCACAAATGTGTCACAATCAATACCTTGGGCTAACACACGATTTAACGCTATCTGTCCGGCGAAACCGGTCAATGTAATTTTGAGGCGAAACTGAAAGGTAGTACGGGTAGAACCGCGATCCTTCCTCCTGCAGCAGCGGCTACCAGATCACTCACTCTGCACTGGTCTAATGAGAGCCTTCCGCCGACATGCGCATCAGCTTGCGTGATTGCGCGCCGACTTCTACTGCTATCCAGCGCCATAGATTACAATGCAACTCATACTGCATAAGCGCCACAATGGACGATGTACGGTTATTGGTAATGTGCTCTGAGCCAAAATGGCTACGTCCTAAGATATGTGTTCCTGTTGCACTGCTCGGTGTCAATAATCGTCATTTAGCAGTGTTTAATGTTGAGTTGTGTAAAATAATTTTCGATAAATAATACTGAATCTTATAACACATTTATTTATGGCGAAGGGGCACAGCAGATGCTTTAATTTGAGGCTATCTTGTCGAGCACCGACACAAGCCATTACATGGAATTCATCTGGAAGAGAGGAAGTTTAATAAGCGCGGAGGGATATGCGTCGAATTACGGATTTTATCGCGATGTTTGGTGAGATTTCATATTTGTTCTATCTAAAAAGTCGTCATTCCCGTCCCCTGAACTAGAGCACACAACTTGAACGCAAAACCCATCAAATTGTAACCATAGACTGTATAAAGATTTTAACATGATTGTCAAGTGTGTATTAGCGACAAGTGTAGGACGGTGTTAGGCTGTCTTAGCTTCCAGGCTAAGATGATATTCGATCAAAGAAGATGTAGCCTATTATAGGCCTAGGTTATGATTTAGTAATAGGCCTATACAACACTCACGCACACACACATTTATTTATTTATTTGTTTTTATTTTTTATTTATATTGCTTTTAAATGTTTACCATAGTATAGCCTAGGCCTATAGGGCTATGGCTTATTGTCTGGATGGGTTGGCAAGTTCAACATTAATTTCTGGCACAAGGGGTGAACAAGATTTTCCCAAAACAATTCCCCAACAATTTCAGAAAATTTCAATAAGCTTCATAAGCATGCATCTGTTTTCAGCTATAGCCTATACCTGTGGGCTTACCTACGCGCATTCCATCACATTCTCTGTGTGTATGTGTGTACACACACAAACACACACACACACACACACACACATTCACACACACATTCATACCATGCATGCTGTCTGCTACAGACTTATCGTTTTTTTTTTTTAAACGGAACATGATGCAGGCCATTTCCAAACGCCCTTTCTATGAGATTGAACTGAAGTTTAGTTTAACCATGTAGCCTTGACTCGTTTAATTCTGGAGTGATAATAAAGCTCTCACATTGTGCCTCTTCTTGGGCTGATCTGATTTAAAGCCAGGTTGACTCATTCCCGTTGCACCGTTAATCTAGCATTCGCCGACAGGCATCGAGAGCATCCCACGACCATCACCATCCGAGCTGCTGGTTTTAGATGGATGGAGCGCGCGCACATTCCCAGGGAAACCCCAACAGCCCGTGTTGTGTCTCCACCGGATGGCGGTATGAGGCTGCCCTGTCAGCGTGTGCGTGGGAGTTCCTGCCTTCGCCATGTCAGGGTGGTGCAGGCAACGCTAGAAGGAAACCCTGAAGTAAGCGGAACCCCCCCCCCCCTCCCCCACCACCACCACCACCCATCCGCTCCCCCCTCCGTTAAACGACCACCCTCCACCACCACCACACACACACAGGCACTCCTGCAGACAACAGCATCCCGGCGTCAACAAACTCTCTCCGGGTAAACTGCGGCAGACGTTCCCCCATCAAAGCCCCGTCAGTGGAACGCGGAGACGCACCAAGTGATGCTGCAGCCAACGCAGCCGTCGCCCCTGCGAAGACAGAGCTCTATCCCGGGACGGAGACACACACTCGCCTTGTAGTCAGCAACTGCCCATGAAGATGTCCAACACCGACATAGGGCTCAACCCGACCGACCGGGTGATCAAATGTAGGTGCATCGTGTCTGTGGCTCACCTCGCTGGCTTGGCTTCAGAATCATTTGCGCTTTCCCCACCACTTCAAAATACAATGTATCTCCATTTTATGTCATTCGAGGGGGTTGTCTCATGGTAGGGTAATTGTGTTCTCTGATAACATAGCAAGATCGCGAGATCACATTTATTTGCCATTTTAGCCAGATGGACATGCCAGGCTACACAAAACCTTAGTTTGAAATCCTTTATTTCAGCTTCCACGTTAGACCTGTTGTTTTGTACCATATATTATTGTTTAACGGGAACTGAACTGGGACAGATGCGCGTGTCATAGAGCTTGAGTACCGGAGGGATCGCCGCGTGATGCTGAGTTGCTACGGGCTCGTTGGGATGTCTCCGCGCGGCCACTGCGCGAGACCTGGTGATGCAGCAGCATCTCTCGAGCGCATCGCGCGAGCTGTGCATGCGCCTGCTGGTGAATACGTGCACTGTTACAGAATCCCAGAAAGGGGGAGAGAGAGAGAGTGAGAGAGGAGAGAGAGAGAGAGAGGGAGAGATTAGCATCTCGTTCCAATGAAATAGGCTATTTTTTGGCAGTTTGACCATGACAGCGAAAGGACGACTTAAAGGTAGAGAGTCATATCATTTCTAATATTTGTATGATTGTTGTCTTAATGGCGTGTACGTAGGCAACCAGAGCCGATTGCAAATATAACTTGTCTCTATATGCATCGATTTTAGACCTAAATAATATTATGCACGAGATGAAACAAAACGGCGCTTGACCATGCACACGGAGTAACGGAGAGGATGCTGTGTGATGTTGCATGATAATAAGCACTCTAATGATGGTGACATTGGAAGCTTACCACTGAAAATATCAGACAGGTTGGCCTAAGTGTTGGGTGTCAGGCTATTGAAGAATATTACATTTCTATCAGTGATATTGTCACGTTTCGAGAAACGCCGACAAGTGACGATCTGGCATTGGCACCCTATACTATAGCCATTCTTAATTGGCCAGATGAATGTTTTGGTTTGACCTGCGTAAACTCCAATGACATCCGTACCTAAGCAAAGCGAAAAAGCCTCCGATTAATAGGGGTGTTGTGATGAGCAATGAAAATCTCATTTCAGAGACTAGTTTGTGTAGGTCTGAATTACGCCTGCGGAAGAAGTGCGCATCTGCGCGAATCAGACGCCAAGTCGCGCACTTCCAGGCGGAGCGCGTTTGTCTCCGAAATCTTGTCCGCCTCATAGACAACCAAAGACAAAATGGAGTTTGGAAATGCCCGCTTGCGTATCAGCATATTGCACTGTTGGCTGCGAGGCGCCAAAGAGAGGCTAAATCAAGACGCTGCATCGCTTGGCTATGTTGTGAGGATGTAGTCGTCTGTGTGGGCGGTGGAGCAAGTGGTGCACAATATGGCTTATTTGATATAGATTTGCGCGTCATGAGCCATATGAATGTGTTGAGTACTGTTGGTGCTGCAGAGAATGTTTACGAGAGGCAGAAAGGGAGCATGACAGGGAGGGAAGGCTTCATGGGAACGAATCTTGGGCTTGAATTGTATCTGCAGCAGAGGAAATCTTAGCAAAGCTCAGTCATCCACACACGGGCGCCCACATACACACACACACACACACACACACACACACATAGCCTACACATACAGAGAGAGAGAAGGGGGGAGGGAGAGAGAGATACAAATGAAACAACATCACTCACTAAAACAGTCATCATTTGGCTGTCAGAGGCGGGACTTTAGTAGTGAACTAGTCAGGAAGTGGGAGGGTGAATGGGTTGCCATACATTCACATAGGAAAGGCAGTCTTCTGAGCAGCATCACATATGGAGACAGGGCCATGAGCAGTGAAGAGCAGTGGAGAGAGAGGAGGCTGGATATAAAGCCAGATGGAGGG